>NC_140956.1:51309532-51364532 GCF_014529385.1 Adiantum capillus-veneris
AGTACACTTGGGTTTCTTATGCCCCCTTTCCCTCTTTGTCACATGTTCCCCACCTTTGTATAGACTTTTCAAGCACTTTTGCAACTTTTGACCTGCAATTCTTTGAGTTGTTCCCCAATTCTATCGGTGTCATCTCATGCAAGATCACTCTCCCTTACACCATGAGTACCATATGGAAACATGCTATACACAAGACAAACGTGATTCAAAGTGACCCAAAAATCCCCAAGTACCAGCTCTTTGGAAGCCTTATCCATAGCATTTACAAGCTTCTTACCTATGGATAAAATCTTGGTCATGAAGTCCATAAACATGATTGTTGCATACACATGCACTTAACATCCAACCACTCTATGGCAAGTAATTATCTAGCATGAGTTTTGTTTCTCAGCAACATATATATTGGCAACGTCTTGAAAGATGTATTCATGCACTCCAGGAAAAAAATTTATGGCCTTTCACAAGAAGATTTAGAAATTTTCTAATGTAGGAAAACGGAGTCTTTTCAAGTGTTTTTCATACAATGAATAACATCATGAGCTTCTGCTCGAGAGGCTCCACATACCTAGCTAGGTACGATTGGGGGCAGGGGGGCCCCAATCGTACCTATCTAGGTATGTGGAGCCTCTCGAGTAGAAGCTCATGATGTTAAGGTAAGTCACAATGTGGGAATTATTGTGAAAATTTGTTCAAAATGTCTTGTGTTTCTCTCTTAGCATTTTGTAGGACAATGAAGTGGGGGATCTCTAATTAGAACCGGGAGTGGCTCATTGTCATGCCCTGAAGGGTCCAATTGGTAGCATAGATCTTCGACAATCTACAAGAATGACGTCGGATGGTGCAATGAATCATACAAGAGATGCGTGCAGGTTTTAAACAGGTTTTTAAAGTGCCACAAAAACATTATGGCCTTTCTCTCTTGGCCCCAACTTAAGGACAATGAAGTTGGGGGTCTCTTATTAGAACGGGGAGGGTCTTGTTTTCATGCCCTAAAGGGCGCAATCGGTAGCATAGAGCTTCACCAATCTATAGGAATGACGTTAGGTGTTGCGATGAAGCATACAAGATATGCACACAGGTTCTTAACACTAGGTTTGTAACCTAACAGGACATAAAAGTGTCCTTTCAGGGTTTTGAAAAAAACCTCCAAAACCATAGTAGATCCACTCACTTTGTAACATTCTTTCATGAAGTTATAGTTCAAGGCCTACTACACATGGAAAAATTAAGAAACTTGTAAAATTTCTCATCTTTTGGTCACACCAAGCCTCCAAAGTTGATGGACCAGTACATTTTCATCAAAACAGTCATTTCTTACGTTTTGTTGCATAAAAATAAGATTAGGGATTTTTGTAGGACTTGAGATAAATTCCCTAGTTGACATCAATGGGTTGGTGATTAGAACATATGATTGCTTCTCACTCACTATTTTTTGTTTTGCCAAAAGAAATAGGTACAAAAAAGTTGAATTTTTATCATTTTGCAAACCTATCATCAAAGTTTCTATAGCCACGCTCAATACAAATAATATATGCATGTTTTCTTAGTTCCCTATTGTCCTTTAGGTTCATAAGGAGCCATGGAGCATGTCAAAAGAATAATAAATCTCTTACCAAGGGGAATCTTGGGGACAAAGATGAAGTGCTAAATACAGCAAACATGAAAAAACTGGGTTCAACATTAAGAGTTGTAGAATCCCATAGAAACTATTCAATATCTAGCCAAATTTGATCCTTGTGACTAGATATGGTTACTACCTACAAAATGCATGTAGTTGTCACAAGAAATTAACAATATTGAAAAAGCTCTACTTGATATACTAGAATGTTTCGTTTTCTTCTATAATTGTAAAAATCAACCATCGTTGTCTACTATGAAAAATAGGGTATTAGGTGCCCCAAAACTCAAGTAATATTAGCTTTATGTTACAATATGCAACATAGAAAATCAAAACTGCATTTGGATATCATGAAAGCCACCAAAAAAATCATAGAAGAGCTAAAATTGGCTAAAAAACAGTATTTGACAATTTTTGTAATTTAGTCATAGGTTACAAGTTTAACATTTATTTATCCCTAGAAGCATCAGGACATGTTGAGGACTACTAAAGATAGTTCTCTAGCATTATAGACCTCACAAACATGAATTCTAGAGTGGTATAGTTGCAAAAAGTTGAAAAAATCCAAAAACAGGACCCGTTTTTTCACACAGTTTAGGTTGTGAAATGTTGTGCAAGGACAAGGTTAAAGATGGAATTGATATTCCAAAAAAATGTCGAGTTTTTTTCAGCTCATGAGACAACTTTCTAGACAGATAGCACCTCAAAATCCATTTTGAAACTCTTGACATAATTCAAGGAAAATGGTCACTTAACAGGACATAAAAGTGTCCCATTACCAACCTAGTGTTAAGAAGTCTATACTCCAGGAGAAAACTTTATGTCCTTTCTCTCTTGCCCCCAACTTAAGGATTGTGAAGTTGGGGGGGGAGTGGCTCAATTCATGCCCTGAAGGGCACAATCAGTAGCATAGAGCTTTGACAATCTACAAGAATGACGTCGGATGCTGCAATGAAGCACAGAAGAGATGTGTGTAGGTTTTTAAAATGCCATGTAACAAAATGTCATGGGTAAAGCAAGAATACCCTAGGGGTAAATCGAGATTGGGTAGCTGACATGATCTTAGATCCGGAAAACGTCACAGAGTTTCAATTCAAGCCAGCTACCAACTGTCCATGCTTACTTGTCCTTTCACTAGTCTACACATTGTCTTTATAATCGGGCCTTGCCAGTCCTTGTAAAGGGGGGTGTCCCCGTATTAGAGGTTTTACCCTAGTACAGATGGACCACAAAGGTTCTCGTTCAAAAAGTCATTTAGCGTAGGTCCATCGCATATTTTGACCATGTCAAAAATGGCCTTTGAGATCTCTTTATACCTATGGCTTTGACCATCGTGCATGATATTTTATGCAACATCTTGCATAAAATCCCAACCTTACCTCAAAATTTGCCCCAGCCTATGAGCTTCAAGTACATTGCTGCAAAATCTTTGAACACCCTTCTACTGTAAGCTCTCAATACTTGACTAACGTAAAGATCTTACTCTTACAGAAAGTATTGAGATCTTGCATGTGACCCACCACAACTTTTGGGATGTCTCTCATAGTTTTGCAACATGTGAGCTCCTTTTGAGTGAGATAGCCTAGCCTTCTTCCATGCTTGGTTCCTCTCCCACCTCTACAAATGTTTACCTTCCATTCCCTATAAAGTCTCATTCAAAAATCATCATGTTTTGTGATACTTTTGCATAAATTGCAAGTGAGATTAGTATTAGAAAATGGTTGTCCAGTACTTGATGCCCACAAGCACATCTTGTGTTGAAAGCAACCTTCTATAATACACTCCTGCATTGCATATCTAATTGTCCCCTTTATATAAGGTTCAACATACCAATCATATCCAGCCTTTAAGTCAAGCAGCAAAGGCTTTACATTGACTATCTTATTGTTGATTGTTATGGTTTCATCCCAATATCCCAAACACAATAATGATAATGGATTCATCACAAAATCCAATGGGAAAATATACAAACCCAAAGACCAAATAAGTACTCATAAAAGACATTCAAAATATATACAAAACAATATATATCAATGTATTGACACCTTCATGATGCATCATTACGAAAGATCTATATTGTGTATTCATTCTAAACTCTAATGGAAAATTCAGCTCACCATTGTCATTGACGACACTTGAAAGCATGCTTATCCCAGGAACCTTTGTTGAGATTAAAAAATTGATGATTGGTTGTTGTTTTCCATCAAGTACATTCTTCTTGTATGGACAACCTAGAAGACCGCACATGACAGGCATAGATTGCTCATTCACTTTCTCGATAGCCTTTAAATGGGTTTTGGAGTGCATCGTAGTTTTACCAAGAATTTTTCTTTATAATCATGAGGGCTGGTTCTACCAACTCAAACTGTGCATCTGCATTTGAAAAACAAATATATTAGAAAATATAAATATTTCTAATGAAGCATAATGAAGCCTTTAATCGTCTCTATTTTCAGCTCAAAGTGGTCATCCCTGGGTACTATCGTGTTGCTTAGCTTAAGACGTATCCTTTTGCACTCTTCTTCTCACACATAAATAATACGTTGGGGCACTAAACACAAATCTTTAGCACTTGGTATACTCTCAAAATTTTGATTGTTTTGTTCTTTGTGAACAATTGGTCAAGTGGCCCTATGGAAGATTACTGCTATTAGAAATTGAATATATTAATGAATCTTTTTTAGCTAAAATCATTATCATTAGACAATAGAGTGATACCGTCTCTAACCTATTGAACAAGATTTTGTTGGACAAGAATGAGAGCCGATTTTCGTGCACGTTCTAGTTGGGTAGAGATGGGAAGAAATTGCGAAGAAGTTGCATCAAGATGGGACATGTAGCAAGCAACATCAATCATAATCTCTTGAGTCTACCCATATAACACAAAATATCTTTGATGCATCGATGGTTACCTTATGGAGCTGCCTCTAACCATTTCACTACACTATAGCTTACAACCTTTCTTGCTCTACATAGTTGCGAAGTAGATTGACCATTTGATGGGTCAAGTCACTATTTACCACCTTTGCTAACTTTATCAATGGGTGTTACCTACATAACAACATTAGTACTTGTGCTACCTCGCCTCGGACACCAAAGTTGAAGATTTTGACATGGCTGTCTTCACAGTTTTGACAACACATGTCACACACCATCATTATTGTTTTGAGCTTTGTGGCGAGCATACTAGTCGCTTGCCATATGCAAGGTCTTAAGCTCCAAGGCACTGTGGTAGGCTCAAGCTATATGGAGCCATGGCAAGCTCAACCTCCTCTAAGCTATGTAGCGCATGGCGAGGGAGGTGTATTCAAATTTTGGTTACTGTGAATAACAATAAAAATTCATTCAGTAAGATGTGTTGGGTCCCAGTCTCAAAACATTTCAAACCCACCACAAACACGAGCAACATCTAACCCTCGAAAAAAAAGGTTGTCCACGTCGTATTGATAGCCGTTTTTCGGCTCTTTGTAATTGCCACAGTGAGTTACCTCACCCTACTAAAATCACCCAAACACTGTGTCTATCCCTACCATTTCACTGTACATAGGGGTGCGTGAGTCACGGGACTTTTCCCATATCTTCTTAAAAAACCCTCAATTAGCTAGTCATTGGGCTAGTTGAGCCAAAAAAATAAAAAATAATTAAAACAATAAGTATATTATGGCCCATGCGTATGTAAATATTTCTTTGTATATAGGGCCTAAATAAAAGATTTTTTCATATTATTTTTTTATTTATTTAAATATTTCTACCTAGGTGTGTGTTATTTATGCTCTGTACATTGCCTCACCATTACCACAATTTTTCTTACCATTTTTCATACTCTTTATTCCATATAGAAATATTTTCATGTAAGCTTCTCTTATATTTGGTGTAACTCCACCCCAACAAAAATCCAAAAAAACTAGTTTTATTTATGTGTATATTTTTCACTATTGTGATTTTTCCCTTCCTACATCTATTTTGTTTTTCTTTCTAAAAAATTAGAACACCGAAAATATTTATCTTTTTATGGTAGCCTCATAATGAGAGAGATTTCTTTTGACCCCTTTATATTTTTTCCACTTATATTATTTATATTTGACATGTCCATATTTTTTAGACCCCTCAATATTTGATTTTCTTAGTTGTACTATTCACTTATATCATAATCTCAACAATATCTTCAATTATAGACCTACCAAATAAGGTCAAGGGTAGGTGGCATGCATACATGCACTATGGAGGGCTCACTCGTGGAGGTATTCAAAAGAATCATCCAAAGAAGGACCCCACAAGGACCTTGTGCAGTGGAAAAAAACGGTCGGTTGCTGAATTTTTAAAGTTCACTTGCTCTCCGAATTTGAAAAGGTGATACAAACAAAAGTTGTAGCTCGTGGGCTGAACTTTTGTCTCAAATTTTTTCATATTTTTTTGAGCTACGAGTTGTGAGCTATGATTTTATCAGTGGACCCCAGTTTTCCCATGCTATGCAGCCACACTCTCTTCCACTTTATCATTTTCCTCTTTCACACACACTTCTCCACTCATCATCCCCACCTCTCTCACCACTCCTCTCTGCACCCTACTCACCTTCTCCTCAACCTTGAAGAATAAGAGAAACCATGGTGAACTCATACCTCCCACACACAACTCCATTCCAAAATTGACCACCTAGTCTCATTTTTCCTCCTCCAAATTACCCATATCTATAAAAAAAACCACAAAATTCGGCCTCTTCTCTTAAAAGACAGCATCATGGTGGTTGATTACTCAGCTTCAATTACCTTGTCTCTCAAGGAAGGTCAAGAGTGGAGAAAAAATGTACCGTCAAAGCTAGTGGACCGTCAACAAGCGTCAAAATTGGCCCTACTCAAGACACTTGGAGCATCAACCTTGTAAGAAATCCACCTTTTCTTACCTCTTAAGAGTTTTTCTTCCTTATTTGTATCCTACATGGATACTCCCATTGTAAATATCCAATTCCATTTGTAAATTAATACTAACTCTACTAACACTAACCCACTATGAAAAGTCCTATCACCTCCATTTCTCTCCTCTCTCTTTCCCCACCAACTTCTTGATAATTCCAAGCAAAAGAAATTAGATAAATGACTGAAAATCTAACCCAACCATGGTTAGAGGAGTAACCCTAGCCTTCAAAATTGCTATAAAAGGAGGGTGTGGCTAGCACAAAAGGGAGAGCCATAAGCAAGAGCACTATGCTATAGCTTGAGAAGCCAAGCTCAACCTCTCTAAGAGGAGCTCTTGAGTGGAAGCTCATTGTCTTATGCATGTGCATGTGTTGTAATAGGGGATTAGCAAGGGAACTCTATGCCATTGTAAGAGAGAGAGTGATCATTCAATTGAGAGTAGGAAATCTATCATTTCTCCTACTAGTGTAAGCCCAACATTTGCTGAATCAAGGAGGGTGGATTTGGACTAAGCTTGGATACTTTGTCTCCCTTCCAACGTGAAGTAATGGACAACAATGATGCGTAAGTGTCTTGGTGTTTTTTGTTAAGTTCTTGATAGCTTGTCTCTGGTGTTGTCATCAATCTAGCCATAAATCCCACATACTGTAAGAGGGCGACAGGGTGGAGAGGACTCCCCTGGCTTTAAGACAGTGATTGGGGTGGCTTTTCTTGTGATGTGTTGTGGTGAAATTTACGCAAGCTATGTTGAACAAATACTAATCTCACTTTGATTTGTCATGATAGATTTGTAAGAAGGTATTAATGCAACAAGCACCCCCTCCCCCTTTCTCTCTCTTTCTTAAATATATAGTTGTGTTTGCTTGATCATTGCCGATACGTTTCAAAGCTGCCCGAGCACTCTCTCTCTCTCTCTCTCTCTCTCTCTCTCTCTCTCTCTCTCTCTCTCTCTCTCTATCGTGTTTTAGTGTGTAAGAGTGTTCCATTGGTGTTAGGGTTAGTGTAAATTCCTTGCTTGTTTGTGGGTGCTCTAACGATTCTCCTCTTTTGCGTCCTAGTTCGCTCTTAAACTAGGTGGTGCCCCTTGTGTAGTTGGGATTTGGCTGTGGGTTTGTTGTTTTGGTTTGTGTTGTGTTGTGTCCCAGCCCCATTGAGTAGCACGGGAGCCTTGAAGGGTGTCTAGAGGCCACTCTTCTTGTTGCCCGCCCCGGACCGCCTCAAATTGGTGCCCCCACTGAGGAACGGCTTGTGTATTTTTGTGTAGAATCAACCTTTAGCATAGTCAAGTAGTTTGCATGAATCACGAAAATTGTTATGATCCCTTCATTCCCATTGCAAGGCAAAAGGTACACATAATTGTTAGTACTAAGTTGCAATTTCAATGTGTCATTCGTAGAATTTTAGGTCCTCTTAGGTTGGCCGAGATAAACGCTTCAGTAAATCCTTTTATGTTGCCTCTCATTAGGTACGACCTTAGTTTGGACGTCTATATTTTTGTTTTGTTTTAAACATTAGGTCATGCATAGACGATGGATAATGGCCCAGGAATAGAGGTTTTCCCTTTCCATTTCACTCCACACATTAGAATAAACATTGCAATTAGTAGGAAAATTCATTTTCAACAACGTATGGTGTTCATGTTTGGTGCCAAAGAGTAGGAGAAATTCTCGCATCACCAAACCCTGTCATCCTACTTCTTATTGATTATCATAGGTCGTTTGATGTGAATATCTTTATTTTGTTGTAGAATAGATTGTAGGCTAGAAAACATTATTGTGTAAATCTTTTTAAGAAAGAAAAACAAAAACGGGTGTCACTTTGAAATCAATTCAATGGAAAGCCAACGCCAAATGTCTGGGTATCCTCTTTTCTTTGGAGAGCCTGGAGAGGATGCAGAATTATTTTTAGCGAATTTCAAGATGTCTTGCCATATCAAGAGGATAATAACTGATCAAGAACGTGTAGAAATGTTTGAGGTGGTCCTTAGGAAAGATGCTAGCACTTGGTTTGACTCTTTGCCTGAGGAAGTTAAGGGGAATTACACAGAAGTTTTGAATCGTTTCAAGAAATACTTCTTTGATCCCCAAAACACTCAAAAATTATGGCAAGACATTGTTTCTCATAAGCAAAAAGACTTAGATGACTACTACTTGTACAAGCAAGAGTTTCTACGTCTTTGGGCTCTATGGATACGAAATGTTGCTAACCCTGGTGATGGTGCAGAATTTTTAAAGAAGGAGAGGTTCATAGCCGGACTCTTTCTTGACCTTAAGTGCACCTACTACTTTTGATGCAGCTGAAACTAGGGCTGCTGAGAAGTATAGGAAACTCAAGTGCTTAAGGGGAGAGGTTCCAATAGAAGTTCTTAGACACAAAGGTAAGTCACAAGCATCAACATCTAGGGAGCTTCCTGAGGTAGCGGCTGAAGTGATTGAGAAGTTAAATGAATCTTTCAGCAGCCTGTCAATTCACCTTGCACAAGCTGTAGGTCCAAAGGGACAAGCAAAGAAGTCAGAAGAGAGAGAGCCATGAACTAGGAGAGTCTTGCAATGTTGGAATTGCGGAGAGTCTGGACATGGGATGTATAATTGTCCTTGGCCCCGTGGAGAGCCAGGGAGACCTAACTTGAATTACCCAGTGATGAATGCAGGAGAAGGAGCTGGTCAACAACCAAGGCTTCTACAAAGGCCAAATGGACCAAGACCACCTCCACAAGGGGTAGAAGGAGTTCCACCTTTGCCAGATCCAAATGTGCATGTGGTAGAGGTGACAAACTCAAATGAGGTTGACATGGAAGCAAATGGCATTAAGCGTGGCCGAGGAAAAGGTAAAGAGAAAGAGGGTGTCCCATCACAGAGTGACCATGGACAAGGCAAGAAGGCAAAGGAGACCAAGGAAGCTAAGAGGACTCGACGTCGTATCAATCTCCAAGACTTCTCTCTTGGACATGGTATGGCTCCATACAACCTGTTGGAAGACATGCGAGGTAAGGGTCCTGATATCTCATGGCCTCAGTTTCTTGCATTATGCCCACAAGTTAGGAGGGATTTAACAAAGGCAGTTAGCACTAGGAGAAAGGTAAAAGAGAGTTTTCCTATTGTAAAAATTGCACATGCTGAAATGAACGAGGATATTACACCTGTGCTAGATTGTTACATAAAAGGAAGATTGGTTAGGAAAGGTCTAGTGGATGGGGGTGCACAAATTTCCATTATGACAGAAGGGCTCATGCAAAGACTAGGCATGCACATCCATGAGACACCTGAAATCAAAGTGAAAATGGCAAACAATAGCAAGGCTAGGTGCGTAGGCATTTGTAAAAAAAATTTTGTGGAGGCCTTTGGCATTAAGAAGGCAGTGGATTTCTATGTCATGTCTACCAAGGGAAATGGTTACCCATTTATCCTAGGAAGACCATGGCTAATGAAAATGCGAGCTTTGCAAGATTGGGAGAGTGGAAAGCTAATTTGCAGGAATGACAATCACAAGAAGGTTGTCTTTGACAGGAAGGAGCAACGCCAAGAGGAGCTCCATGAAGAATCATCTCGAAGTGAGACGGAAGAAGATTGGACTGAAAACACTTCAGAAGAAGAAAGTAGCGGCAGCATTACTGAAGAGGAGTCCTCCATTGAAGTCATGGGGGTAAGGTTTAAGCCAAACAACCAGGAGACCTCTTCTCGAGGTTTGGAAGAGGTAGGTTCCCAAGAGAACCAAAAGGTGGAAGATGAAGGAATGTTAGAAGGTATGTTGTCTACAACACTTACAAAGGATGAAAGAGAGGAGTTCAAATGTGTGCTAAGGAAATTTCCGAGGCTTTTTGCTAAAGACTACACCGATGTGCATGGAGTAGATGTTGTTCAACACAAGATTGAGTTGAAGCCAGAGGCCACACCTAAGGCTCAAAAGCTACGAAGGCTAGGAGTCATTAAGGAGCAGGCTCTACTCAAGGAGGTAAGAAAGCTTCTAGCAGCAGATTTCATTTATCCAGTGGAGAATTCAGAGTGGGTCTCTCCCGTTGTTGTCACTCCTAAGAAAAACGGCAACTGGAGGGTGTGTGTGGATTATCGTCCACTTAATGAGGCAACAAAAAGAGATCACTTTCCCCTCCCATTTCAGGATGAGATACTAAATGAAGTAGCTGGTCATGAGAAGTACACTGTGTGTGATGGCTACTCGGGTTACTTTCAAATAGGTATCGCATTGGAGGATCAATTGAAAACAACCTTTATCACTCCTTGGGGTTGTTATGCTTTTAGAGTCATGCCATTTGGCCTGACAAATGCTCCTGCAACTTTCCAACGCTTCATGAACATGGTGTTTCAAGCATTCTTTGGAAAGTCCATTAGGGTTTTTATTGATGATTTTTGCATTTATAGCTCAAAATCATTGCATCTACAAAGGGTAGAAGAAGGTTTAAAGAAGCTCTATGACATGGGAGGTCAACTCAACCCCGACAAGTGTCACATAGCTGAGGATGAAGTGATCTTGCTTGGTCACAAGGTTTCCTGTAAAGGCATTGAGGTGGATCCTTCAAAGGCAAAGGCTCTTATTGAGCTCCCCTCACCCAAGAATCTCAAAGAGGTCATATCATTCATTCAAAAAGTGAAGTATATGTCACGCTTTATTCACTTAGCTTCGGAGTTGCTTCATCCTTTGCAAAAGTTGACACAACAAGTAGAATTTGCATGGTCTGATGAGCTTGAAGAGTATTTTTGTAACATTAAAGTCATTTTGTCAGAGCTACCAACACTCATGCCTCCTTGTTGGGAGTACACATTCTTTGTTAGCTCTAGTGTTGGAAGGGAAACAATTGGTGCTGTGTTGCTACAACAAGATCCCCACAGTACAAGGATGCGACCCATCTACTTTGCTAGTAGGGTCATGAATGCTTTGGAGAGAGACTACACAAAAGCAGAACTCATGATGCTTTCTCTCATGTTTGCGGTGAGAAAGTTTAGATCCTACCTGCTACCAAAACCTTTTGTAATTCTCACTGTAGAGAATTTGTTCCCTTGGGTGTCATCTCAAATGAATCTTAGCTAGGATCTCAAAGTGGATTATGGAGTTGCAAGAGTTTCAATACTCTTTCAAGGTAGAAGATAGTGTGCGTGCACAATTGGCAGGGATTCTCACTTATAGGGTGCATGAAAAGGAGATTAAGGTGCCTGAAGTAAAGACCCTACCATTACCACCACCAAAAAGTATTCCTAATGCTTTTACCTTGTTCTTTGATGGAGCTTTTCGTCGAGCCACAGGAAAAGCAAGGGGAGGGCTAGTGTTGCTCAACCCAAGTGGAGAGGTGGTCATGAAAGAGAAGTTCAATCTACCAAGTTCAACTAGCAACAATGAAGCAGAATACGACACACTAATTCATGGTTTGAAGATGTGCATTGGCCAAGGGATACAACGCCTCATGGTAAAGGGAGACTCACTTCTCATTGTTAAACAGATTTTAGGTATTTGGGCATGCAAGAATGAAAGCTTACGGACAAAAGTTCATGCCATTCGTAGATTGTTTAATCAATTTGAAGAAGTGCAACTATATCATATTCCTAGGAAACAGAATGAAGATGCCGATTTACTTGCACAGCAAGTAGTTACATGTGTTGAGAAAGAAGTGCACGTCATCATGGTGGCAGCAACTGTCAAGCAACCGAGATACCAGGGATTGGAGTCATTGACTCCCATTATTAGCTACATTTTGGAGGGCGAGTTTCCACAAGACTTCACGAAGGCTCAGAAGAGGAGACTCATGAAGAAGGCAAGCGCATATCTCTTCCTAGAAGGCTCCCTCTATCAAAGAGGGAGGGATCAAGTATGCAGAAGAGTACCAACTATTGAGGAAATTCCAGCCATTCTAAAAGGTTTGCATGAAGAAGCATGTGGTGGTCATTTTGCCCAAGAATTAGCTGTGAAGAAGATTTTGCTTGCGGGGTATGTTTGGCCAAGTCTGCATGTGGATGTCCAACATTGGTGTAAAAGTTGTCACAATTGTCAGGTAAATGGGAATAGAAGATTGGTTTATGGTCCAAGGCAAATCGTGCTTGCAAATGGACCGTTTGAAAAGTGGGGCATTGATGCTATGGGTCCTCTGCCTAGGACAAAAAATGGTAAACTCTACATTCTAGTGGCTGTAGACTATATGACTAGGTGGGTGGAAGCACAGAGTGTGGCAAAGGTAAATGAGAAAACAGTGAGCAAATTCGTCTACACTCACATTTGTTGTAGATTTGGCACACCTTTGGAGATTGTTTCTGATAATGGTCCAAGGTTTAGAAAGGGATTGCTCACAGAAGTCTGTGAAGAACTTCACATTCTACATCGTCACAGTACACCCTACTATCCCCAATCAAATGGTTTGGTAGAAAAAGCTAATGGTGTCATTGCACGCATCATTAGAAAGATGGTGAAAAACAAGACAAAGTTGTGGGATGACTTCTTGGATGGTGCCTTGTGGGCATATCGAACCACATATAGGGAAGCCACGGAGTTCACACCATTTCACTTGGTCTATGGTCAAGAGGCTTTACAGCCAATTGAACTAAACATTCCAACAATGCGACTTCATGGCAAATCAGCACAAGATGATCAAGAAGCATGGATGGATCGACTTCTTACCTTAGCTGAGCTTGAGTGGAAAAGAGAAGCAGCATACGAGTGCTATAAGAGGAAAGCCACACAGACAAAGGAGAAGCTTGACAAGAAACTGAAGGACAAAGGCATCAATGAAGGAGATCTTGTGCTAAGGTATGACAATCGACTCGATAATCGTTTTGATGCCAAATTTGAAACAAGATGGCAAGGGCCATACATAGTCAAGAAGGCTTTCAGTTCAAGTTACTATCAGCTTATGGACTTGAATGGTAAAGAGCACTCCAGGAAAGTAAACGGGTATCGCTTGAAGCCCTCTTTGAGTCGCCTTCTACTAAAGGATCTACCAAAGATCTGTCAAAAGGCCATTGTCTCATGTAAGTATTGTTACATGAAGCATGAGTGTAACTCTAGCAAAAATTCTGAGGGGCCAAACAATAAAGATATCGTCAAGGACTCTGAAGCACTCTCTTTGGAAAAGATGCTCTATGATGGTACATGAATATGCCATCATCCAGGGGGAGGGCTAATGATAGCCGTTTTTCGGCTCTTTGTAATTGCCACAGTGAGTTACCTCACCCTACCAAAATCACCCAAACACTGTGTCTATCCCTACCATTTCACTGTACATAGGGGTGCGTGAGTCACGGGACTTTTCCCATATCTTCTTAAAAAACCCTCAATTAGCTAGTCATTGGGCTAGTTGAGCCAAAAAAAAAAAAAGTATATTATAGCCCATGCGTATGTAAATATTTCTTTGTATATAGAGCCTAAATAAAAGATTTTTTCATAATTATTTTGATATTTATTTAAATATTTCTACCTAGGTGTGTGTTATTTATGCTCTGTACATTGCCTCACCATTACCACAATTTTTCTTACCATTTTTCATACTCTTTATTCCATATAGAAATATTTTCATGTAAGCTTCTCTTATATTTGGTGTAACTCCACCCCAACAAAAATCCAAAAAAACTAGTTTTATTTATGTGTATATTTTTCACTATTGTGATTTTTCCCTTCCTACATCTATTTTGTTTTTTTTTCTAAAAAATTAGAACACCAAAAATATTTATCTTTTTATGGTAGCCTCATAATGAGAGAGATTTCTTTTGACCCCTTTATATTTTTTTCCACTTATATTATTTATATTTGACATGTCCATATTTTTTTAGACCCCTCAATATTTGATTTTCTTAGTTGTACTATTCACTTATATCATGATCTCAACAATATCTTCAATTATAGACCTACCAAATAAGGTCAAGGGTAGGTGGCATGCATACATGCACTATGGAGGGCTCACTCTTGGAGGTATTCAAAAGAATCATCCAAAGAAGGACCCCACAAGGACCTTGTGCAGTGGAAAAAAACGGTCGGTTTTGCTGAATTTTTAAAGTTCACTTGCTCTCCGAATTTGAAAAGGTGATACAAACAAAAGTTGTAGCTCGTGGGCTGAAATTTTGTCTCAAATTTTTTCATATTTTTTTGAGCTACGAGTTGTGAGCTATGATTTTATCAGTGGACCCCAGTTTTCCCATGCTATGCAGCCACACTCTCTTCCACTTTATCATTTTCCTCTTTCACACACACTTCTCCACTCATCATCCCCACCTCTCTCACCACTCCTCTCTGCACCCTACTCACCTTCCACTACAAGAGGCTATTCATATTAGCGACGCTCACACAGCGACGCTAAAAAAAAAAATTCCCGACGTCGCTATGAGCGTCGCTATAAGCGTCGCAAATTTACAAAGAAATTTGCGACGCTCATAGCGACGCCAGCTGGGCTAAAAAAATAACCGAGCGCGCCCAAAAACTCAGATCTCAGATCTGAGTTTTTCGGCGCCCTCAAGCAAGGAACAGGTAACGCTCTCCCTCACTCTCTCTCTCTCTCTCTCTCTCTCTCTCTCTCTCTTTCTTCTCCACACACACACACACACACACACGAGGAGAAGAAGGAGAGCCAGGTATGCTCCTTCCCTCTCCTCATTCTCATGTTCCCTTCCCCTCTTTCTCTCTCCCTCTCTCTCTCTCTCACACACACACACATAGTGTTTTTGAGAGAGAGAGAGAGAGAGAGAGAGTACAAACAAAAACAAAAACGCACACACACATTGAGAGAGAAAAAGAGAGAGAGAGCATGCATAAACAAAAAACGCACGCATTGAGAGAGGAAAAGAGAGAGAGAACATGCATAAACAAAAAACGCACACATTGAGAGAGGAAAAGAGAGAGAAAACATGCATACGATCCAAAAAAACGCACACACATTGAGAGAGAAAGAGAGAGAAACTAATTTAACGTCGTAGGAAACTAATTAAAATTAAAAGACCTAAAGATCTAGCGGACGAGGAGTTGAACTCAAGACCTATTATTCAAGAGGGAAATGGCATAATCAATCTATCATACTTGGCATGGGTGATAGAAAGGTTATACCATTTATCTCTTTTTATTGGCACACACATCCACACACGCGCACACACACAAGAAGAAGAGAGTTATAACGTCGTAGGAAACTATCTTAAAAGACGTTAAAGATTAGGTTATATGTAGACTTACATTAAATTAGATTTAGGTTTATTTTTAACTAGATTTACGTTTATTTACGCTAGATTTAGATTTACGTTATATTAGATTAGATTTAGGTCTCCATAGACTGCGATGCCTGCATGAAGCGGGTGAAGAAAGCCCTCAATGGAATATAGGGTATTGCTGCCTTCACTCATGGTGGGCTCCGTCGATCCAAAAGTACTGGTGAAATGTCTTCAGAAGATAGGGAAGAAGGTGGATCTTCAGGGCGGCAAGAGTCACTACATCCCCGACACAATGACCATCTAAACAACCTCTAGTCATTAGACTAACGTTAAATTAGATTTAGCTTTATTTTTAGTTAGATTTACGTTTATTTAGATTTACGCTTATTTATGTTAGATCGAGTCCACGCAAGAATTACTTACGGTTTAGGGTTTAGAGTTAGACGAACAGTGAAAAGATCTACTGTGAAAAGATGTTAAGATGCTGTGAAGTGCTACAGCTAGAGAAGAGGCAAAGGGGTTTTGTCCACTACATGCAGTATCATGTAGACGTGGGTGTGTAGATTTCTTGTGCCCACAAATATAGGTATTGACCAATAAAGACGAGATTATAACCCGGTGGTTCTGATCTCCGTGCACCTCTAGACCGAGGTGTGCGGGGATTGGACATGACTAGAGAATGTGAGGTAAAGAGAGAGAGAGAGAGAGAGAGAGACAGAGAGAGATAAGACGAAGAATGCCAATAGAATATTAAATTTGTTGTCCAGGTTATAAGTTTTTTAACCTCATTATGAGTAGCGACGAGGATGTGGGACCGTCCAACCGAAACACCTATCTCTCAACGAGGGTCTTATGTCCTTGTAATCAATGCAAGCATGCTGTGCGACGGACAAGACGTGTTTCTTTGCAGCATGTTCGCAAATTTGGCGAGTTCGATCCATCTATTATAGATCAAGTTGTTGCCAATTATAACTCGTCGGACTCTGACGCTGGCCAACAAGCAGCAATCTTGCAACCCAATAGACGTGTTCGCGGGCGCTTTGGTCAAGCAGCATATGTGAGGCCACAAGATGTAGCCTCTGACAGCTCGGGGGATGATCATGCAGAGCACATTCCCAACGAGGCAATGTTTGAGCCCGAGATTGATGAAATGATTGAGAGGATCATGGATTCAGAAAGGCTTATCTATGATGATATGAAAAGTGAAGCCGATACGCCATTGTATAATGGAGCACGTATGTCTAGATTGAAAGCACTCCTCGTTCTTCTCAACATGCAGGAAAAGTTTGGATGGAGTGACACTAGCGTCACAGCGCTTTTCAGGTGATCTATTACAATTAGTTTACTTTAATAAAACTCTAAATGTATAATGATCTGATAGATTTTTACACGACTGTATCATATTTTTATGTTGTGTAGATTGCTGAAAGAGCACATACTACCAGCTGACAATGTGATGCCAGATTCCCGAGATGAAGCAAGAAATATTTTGCGAAACTTGGGGATGCATTACAATTCTATCCACGCTTGTCCTAATGACTGCATTCTTTTCAGAGGGGAATACATAGACATGGAGAAGTGTCCGAAATGTGATTCCGAAAGATATCGAGTAGATCTCCACGGGACAAAAATTCCACAAAAGGTTTTGCGACATTTCCCTCTGCTTCCTCACATCAAGCATTTCTTCGAATGTAAGTCCATGGCCGCCCTAGCATCATGGCATGAGGAGAATAAATCTTCGGATGGTGTGCTACGAATTCCTGCAAATTGCGTAGCGTGGAAACATATAGATGGAACATGGTCGGATTTTGCCAGGGAAGCTCGAAATTTGCGCTTAGGCCTGGCTATGGATGGCGTAAATCCATTTGGTCAAAGATCAACATCTTACAGTGTATGGCCCGTTGTCATCGTCAACTACAACATTCCCCCGTGGTTGACTACGAAGAAGGGGCACCTATGGCTAAGCTTGATTGTGCCAGGGCGATATAAAGTGGGGAATATGGATGTGTATCTTCGTCCACTATTGGAAGAGCTACAACAATTGTGGATTGGCATAGAGGTGGTGGATATGAGCCGACACACAGGACGACGGAATGCTTTGATCAGAGGCATTCTAATGTGGACCATGCATGACTATCCCGGGCTAACAGAATGCTCAGGTGATCTATTGACACTCCTCACTCAGACACTGTAAATCTTGTTTTTTCCCATAGTTGATCTATTATCATGTGTATACATGCAGGGCTTCAAACAAGCGGATACAGAGCATGTGTCACATGTGGACCTAGACTGAATGCACGTAGGGCACCCTCACTGAAGAAGCAAATCTACGAAGGTCATCAAGCGTATCTTCCAGAGAATCATGTGTTACGCGATGGCTTTTTGGGAAGAGAGCCACCAAGGATGTCTACACAAGCATGGTTAGAGCAGAAGGAGATGTGCGATGACGGATTGCCTCCAGGGATGAAGAGACTATCTCTATGGTACGAGTTACCATACTGGCCCCGACTCATGATCAATCACTTGCTCGATCCAATGCACATATTCAAGAATGTGGGTAATCTACTATGGGACCATTTGACCGGCAAGAAAGATACTTTGGGAGCCAGAGTTGACCTTAGAAATGTGGATCGTATGGAGCAATATTGGCCGCAAACAGCGTCTGATGGATCGATAAAACTCCCTAAAGCACCATGGATTTTCACAGGAGCCCAAGAACGCAAAGTAAAAGAGACCATTCGATCTTTGCGGACCCCCACTGGCGTAATGCACTCGCTCCGAACGTGTTTTACTAAAGAAAGAAAGCTTACCGGTTTGAAGTCACACGATTGGCATAAAATGTGTCAGGTACGTTCATAGTGGACTTTATTATCATTGCATAAAATGTGGACTTTAATATCATTGCTGCACATACTTTACAGTTTATTTTACCGGTTGCCATTGAGGGATGTTTGTCTCTCGACATCCGTAACACTATCTACAAACTTTCAAAGCTGGTGCAATGGATCTCACAAAAGGAGATCAACGTAGACTCCATACCATTCGCCAAACTAAATGCTGCGGACCTTGTGTGCATGTTTGAGAAACATTTTCCTACTACAATGCTAACCATTCAGGTGCATCTTCTTGTTCACATAGTTGATGAGGTGGTAATAGCTGGCACAGTTCATTCCAGATGGATGTTCTTCTTAGAGCGTTTCATGAAAACGCTTAAGGGATATGTGTGTCCAAAGGCACGTCCGGAGGGTAGCATGGCAGAAGGTTGGTTGGTATCAGAGTCCCTAGTGTACATTGGAGAGTGGCTAGACGGATTTGATAAATCCCGGGACACGCTATGGCGAACCATAGATGATGAGCGCATATCTGGGATTGTCATGTGCAATCTCGGTGTTGAGAAGAAGATGACGGAATATCTAGAGGCTAAAATCAACCGATTTTGCATGCTTCACAATCCAGTGATGCAAAAGTGGATTTCACAATATGAGGATGCAAAGCAAGAGCGACAAAGGGCACGAATCGAGTGGAGACGGGGAAGACGACCACCGATGCACTATCCAGCGGTTCTGGAGAGCCTACCAACCTTCATGAGCTTAAGATGGTTGCACAACCAATTGAAAAGCGCACAACAATGCGGTGATGAAGTGACTGAAGAAGAGTGGGAGTACTCTCGGGGTTGCGCGACCAAGGTAAGTTTGCAATGTACGACTAGCAAGTGACTTTATTTATAAACGTTTGAACGGCCACTCATAATCTTTGTTCGTTGTAGTATAAGTCATACACAGCAGCATGGTGTAAAGGTCCACATTTTAGGGTGGAACGAATCGACAAAAAGCGTTTTACTCAAGATTGTGGAATCATGGCAAAATTTGAACAGTCTAGTCGACGACGTTCCTCTGATGCAGATCCTGTGGTGGCGTAACTCACTTACTTCGGCACGCTGCAAGAGATTTTGAGGATCGATTACAGAGGATTTTTTGTCGACTTGTTCGACGTGCAATGGTTCAAGATAATCATGGAGGGTCGCAACGCTACTATGCGTAGAGGAGAGTCTGGTTTTCTTGAGGTGGATTCTACTAAGAAATGGACTGACCTAAGAGACACTTTCGTACTACCCGAGCATTGTGAACAAGTAAGTATGTAAATAGTTAACATCCCCCTTTTACAAGTTATGTGCTTGAAAGCTCTCATGTAAGTTATGTGGCTCTGGCCGGTAATATTTCATCCTACAAAGTCTACATCAAACTGGTGGTACGTCATAGAGGTAGCCCCTCGTAGTGCAAGGACGTATGAAGGCTACCATGTGCCAATCACAACGACATCAATGGAGGAGATCAGAAAAGATGCTCAATCAGAAGCCGCTGCGGTGGTGCCAGACGAGCATCAAGATGCTACTACTCTATATGGGGTGCATGCAGAGGAGCTACAAAATGAAACAGAGGATATGTGTTTAAACGGAGAGCTCTATATAGATATAGGAAGTTATGCTGAGCTATGCGAGGATGAGAGAGAGATCTCTTAAAGCCACAAATATTGTATTTGAACAATTTTGCTCCGTGTTGTAAAAGCTCTGGCTCTCTAAGTACCTTCCATGGTGTATAACGCTCTTTTCTACTCGCGCTCACATCTTTTGATTGAAAATTCTGAGTTTTCAACTTGCCTCTTCTATCACTCAATTCATTGCGTCATTGTATTTATATGTGTCATTACGTCATTGTATTTAATGGTCTTTGCGTCATTGTCTACTCTATTCATTCAATATTAAGTTTAAATATTCGTGTGTTTAATGCAGGTATGGATGATGAGGAGTTTCTTTCTTCTTTGTCACCGCAGCAGAGACAGTGGTACGTGGAGCGTCATCGCTCTGGCGCATCATCGCGCGTTCCTACTCCATCCGCATCTCCCTCTCTTTCGGAGCATTCGGCGTGCTCCGAAGCTTCGGCGTCGACGAGACGAGCTTCACACTCGTCTAGACACCGGTGCTCTAGTGGTGGCGGTGGCGGTTGTTGTGGGGATTCCGCCACCGATGCCTCCACACCGCCTCGTGTTCGACGAGGCTCTTTACCCTCCCCTTCTTTGCCCGCCCCCACACCAGCCACAGCATCGCCATCTACGCCAGGTTTTGCACGGCTAACTGTTCCTAGAAGCTACACACCTCTACCTACTCCGCCAGGAGCCACCCCACTCGACACTCCTCACTTCGGGGCCAGACGCCGGTGGAGACACCTGACGTCCGTACCCCCATCGACACGCCGCTAGAGACCCCTGCCGGGACACCCAGGTTCACGTGTCACCGGCCAGAGGGCTTGCCTTACTCCGTCGACATCAGCGGCGACATCATCATGGATGATGACGGCAAGAAGGTGATCTCGCGCATGCGTGGTCTTTGCTCTCAGCTGTTTAGACACTACATACTAAACAAATGGAGTGAAGTACCAAGTGATTTAAAAAACAGAGTCATCAGCATACTTCATGATGAGTTTCCCGTTCCAACACGGGATCAGCGCTTCAATGAAGACCTGATGAAGATTCGAATGCGCGAATACTACAAACACAAGCGTTCCGAAGTGCAAAAAGCAATCAAGAATGGGTGGAACAGGCCAGATTGGCTGGCCAAAGAAGATTGGAAGAATGCGAAGAAAGCAGCGCGCGAGAATCCCGACAAGTGGAAGCAACAAAAGGATGCAGCCAGAGCGCGAGTAGAGGCAGGGAGCTCACACCACTTGGGGAGCGGTGGATGGGCATCATTTGAGGCCGATTTTGTAAGTGTTTTCACATTGCTCTTTATGTTCTATAGTTTAGGGTTTATGAGTTTTTTAATTCTAACATAATGAAATCTTTGTATGTTTTGACAATGGTCGATGACAGGACGTGATCCCACACCGTACGAGCGCGAGTACGCAGGCAGGAACGGCTTAAACGCCCTGATGGACATTCTCAGTTCTCGCGGCGGCATGGTTAGTATTAGGGTTTACTCTTTTTTATTTTTTGTATTGTTTTATAAATGTCGTTATATGTTTATACTTACTGAAAGCTGTCTTATTGTCTTTTTTTGCAGAATCCGACAGATACGCCGCTTGGACGCGATGAGACGTCTGACTAGACGACGTCAGTTTAGCCGTAGCTAGATAGCATTAGTTTAGGGTTTCTCATAGCTTATGTATCATGAGACGGATTTTATACGTCTTTTTGAACCATGTATATTATTACATTTGTCACCGCAGTTCCTTTTGCCAATCAATTCTTTATGCCTATGATGTTGTACAATTGTCATTATTACATTTGCCAATCAATTCATTTTGCCTATGATGTGTACAATTGTCAATTTTGCAAACAATGCGTCTTGTGGGTGACTATTTTGGGTCTATTATCTACCCTTGCACTTTTTTTTAAAAGTGAATCAAGTACAATATGGTTGATGGGTGAATGCCCTGCCACCAAAAAAAAATTCTCTCGGGCGTCGCTATAAGCGTCGCTATTTATGGCTCTGTAGCATCGCTATGAGCGTCCCTATAGTCTTCTGTGTAAACGTCGCTATAACCGTCGCTATGCGCGTCGCTATGAGCGTTGCTATATAGCGACGCTTATAGCGACGCATTTAGCGACGCCTATAGCGACGCTCTCGTAGCGACGGTTTTAGCGACGCCGGGGGTTATAAAAACCCAGTGTATTTCCGTCGCTAACAGCGTCACAAGAGCACACAACCTCTTGTAGTGTTCTCCTCAACCTTGAAGAATAAGAGAAACCATGGTGAACTCATACCTCCCACACACAATTCCATTCCAAAATTGACCACCTAGTCTCATTTTTCCTCCTCCAAATTACCCATATCTATCAAAAAAACCACAAAATTCAGTCTCTTCTCTTAAAAGACAGCATCATGGTGGTTGATTACTCAGCTTCAATTACCTTGTCTCTCAAGGAAGGTCAAGAGTGGAGAAAAAATGTACCGTCAAAGCTAGTGGACCATCAACAAGCGTCAAAATTGGCCCTACTCAAGACACTTGGAGCATCAACCTTGTAAGAAATCCACCTTTTCTTACCTCTTAAGAGTTTTTCTTCCTTATTTGTATCCTACATGGATACTCCCATTGTAAATATCCAATTCCATTTGTAAATTAATACTAACTCTACTAACACTAACCCACTATGAAAAGTCCTATCACCTCCATTTCTCTCCTCTCTCTTTCCCCACCAACTTCTTGATAATTCCAAGCAAAAGAAATTAGATAAATGACTGAAAATCTAACCCAACCATGGTTAGAGGAGTAACCCTAGCCTTCAAAATTGCTATAAAAGGAGGGTGTGGCTAGCACAAAAGGGAGAGCCATAAGCAAGAGCACTATGTTATAGCTTGAGAAGCCAAGCTCAACCTCTCTAAGAGGAGCTCTTGAGTGGAAGCTCATTGTCTTATGCATGTGCATGTGTTGTAATAGGGGATTAGCAAGGGAACTCTATGCCATTGTAAGAGAGAGAGTGATCATTCAATTGAGAGTAGGAAATCTATCATTTCTCCTACTAGTGTAAGCCCAACATTTGCTGAATCAAGGAGGGTGGATTTGGACTAAGCTTGGATACTTTGTCTCCCTTCCAACGTGAAGTAATGGACAACAATGATGCGTAAGTGTCTTGGTGTTTTTTGTTAAGTTCTTGATAGCTTGTCTCTGGTGTTGTCATCAATCTAGCCATAAATCCCACATACTGTAAGAGGGCGACAGGGTGGAGAGGACTCCCCTGGCTTTAAGACAGTGATTGGGGTGGCTTTTCTTGTGATGTGTTGTGGTGAAATTTACGCAAGCTATGTTGAACAAATACTAATCTCACTTTGATTTGTCATGACAGATTTGTAAGAAGGTATTAATGCAACAAGCACCCCCTCCCCCTTTCTCTCTCTTTCTTAAATATATAGTTGTGTTTGCTTGATCATTGCCGATACGTTTCAAAGCAGCCCGAGCACTATCTCTCTCTCTCTCTCTCTCTCTCTCTCTCTCTCTCTCTCTCTCTCTCTCTCTCTCTCTCTCTCTCTCTCTCTCTATCGTGTTTTAGTGTGTAAGAGTGTTCCATTGGTGTTAGGGTTAGTGTAAATTCCTTGCTTGTTTGTGGGTTGCTCTAACGATTCTCCCCTTTTGCGTCCTAGTTCGCTCTTAAACTAGGTGGTGCCCCTTGTGTAGTTGGGATTTGGCTCTGGGTTTGTTGTTTTGGTTTGTGTTGTGTTGTGTCCCAGCCCCATTGAGCAGCACGGGAGCCTTGAAGGGTGTTTAGAGGCCACTCTTCTTGTTGCCCGCCCCGGACCGCCTCAGTATGTCAAACCTCAGACCCCGTTGATTCAAAGACAACCCATAACCAACAACCCCTTTTTTTTTTTTGCTTCCTCAATTGCAAATTAACAGTATATTTTCTTTTCAATAGTGTGAATGGGCTACATCATGGAAAAGGGATGTTGAGACATGGGTGTGTGCAGTCTGAATGCACCATTATAGTCTTAGTGATAGTGCCCTTCCTAGCTTTGATCCAACACCATTAGGAATAAGGAAAGTGATGCTTGCAACCAACATTACAAAGGCATCTATAACCATTGATAGAATCTACTACGTAGGAGATCCAGGTTTTGCTTGCAAAATGTCCATAATCCCAAGCTTGAGTTAGACTCACTCCTCTCATATTGGCCACACTCCTCCATTATTACTAGAGGACGGCTCCTCTCTCCTTCTCGGCTCCGCCAAGTTACTCTCTCTCTCTCTCTCTCTCTCTCTCTCTCTCTCTCTCTCTCTCTCTCTCTCTCTCTCTCTCTCTCTCTCTCTCTCTCTCGTCACCTAGCCCAATGGGCGCATAAAACAAACTTTCTCTCTCTCAGGGGCCCCCATGATTGGGACAAGAAGCCTCTCTCTCTCTCTTTTGTTATTCACACACTCTCACTACTCTCTCTCTCTCTCTCTCTCTCTCTCTCTCTCTCTCTCTCTCTCTCTCTCTCTCTCTCTCTCTCTCTCTCTCTCTCTCTCTCTCTCTCGTCCTCACCAAGCCCCCTCTCTTCCCTCTCTGTTTGTCAACCAAGGCAGGCCGCTGTTAGTCTCTCTCCCTCATCCACTCCTCCCTCCCCCCTTACCCACTTCCTCTCTCTCCCTGGCCCGTTATATCCCTCACCCTCTCTCTTACACTCTCCATACTCTCCCTCTCTCTCCTCGTTCACCCACACCCTCACCCAATCACTCTCTCCCTCTCATTGACTCGCCATCACTCTCTCTTCCTCGGTAGCCATGAGGCCGGCAGACTGAAGTCTCTCTCTCTCTCTCTTAACTCACCACCACACACACTCTCCCTCCCTCTCTTCTACCTCTCGCTCGCTCACGCTCCCTCCCTCTCTCTTCCCCTTGATGTCGGCACCTGCCATGCAGGGCGCAGTCGTGCAGTTTTTAAACTCTCTCTCTCTCTCTACACGTGCACACACACACACACATACCCTCCCTCTCACCCCCCCCCCCCCCCCCCCCCCCATCTCCCACTCACGCTCGCTCTCCCTCTCCCTGTCTCTCTCTCCAGCAGTTCGGGGCCACCATAGTATAGCAAGAAGGCAGCGTAGTTTTCTCTCTCTCTCTCTCTCTCTCTCTCTCTCTCTCTCTCTCTCTCTCTCTCTCTCTCTCTCTCTCTCTCTCTCTCTCTCTCTCTCTCTCTCTCTCTCTCTCTCTCTCTCTCTCTCTCTCTCTCTTTTCCTACGTAGTAAGCAGCTAGTTCCCACACAACGTCTTGCCGACACACACACACTCTCTTACACACCCACACACAACCCATATACATACGCACACACACTCACAAGCATCTCGTCACTCACACAGTAACATACACACACATGCACATACGCACTTACGAGCGCAAAGAAACACATGCACATACATACATGAGCACGTACACATGCACGCATACATTCAAACCCTCACATACACACATGCACATACACACACAATACATGCACGTATATATGCACCCACAAAAAAGTAAAAAGCGAAGGAACTCGACATTGACACCCAACACCAAAGAAGAAGGATGACAAAATCACCCATTGGAAACCTAAAATCAAGAAGTGACACCGAAGGCATGCCCCGGCCGGCCCCCACTGGCAAACACACTACACCGACGCACCAGCGAGGCCTCCATTCGTCGACATCTCGTCCACGACGCATCTCCGCAGTAACATCCATAGGTTATTATTATTTTCCAGTTTCAAGCCAAAACTTTGTATAAAAAACCCATTGTAAATTATCACCTCTCTCTAGGTGATGGTCACAAAGGCCCACCTAGGAGATATCATTTTAAAATCCTCCTAAGACAAAGCAAGGGTCAACCATCTCTGACTCAACTCCTTGCTTTGTCTCTCCTGATTATTTCCCTAACCTAATCAGATTACCCTAACCTAATGCAGCCAGCACCTATAAAAGGACACTGAGAGGTCACTATCAGGGTACTTGCAACACTTGAAGAGGAGGGAGAGGGGATTTTGGGGCAGCATTTTGGGAAAACACTCTGGGAGAGTGGTGTAACATCTTGGGTGGTACTTGAGCATTGGGGTTTGGGAAATTAGCACTATGAGAAGGAAGCCATGTCCACACCCTGATTGCAACGGTTTGCCACACACACACAACAGTAGAATCTCCGTGCTTATGAATCACCTCTAGAGAACGCACTATAGGCTCACTCTCTCTCTCTCTCTCTCTCTCTCTCTCTCTCTCTCTCTCTCTCTCTCTCTCTCTCTCTCTCTCTCTCTCTCTCTCTCTCTCTCTCTCTCTCTCTCTCTCTCTCTCTCTCTCTCTCTCTCTCTCTCTCTCTCTCTCTATCTATCTCTCTACTCACCATAGTTACCATCTTGCCAAAGCTAAGGTTTCTGTAAATATCGCATTGATTTAAGTTTCCCTCACATCCTGAGGGGTTTTCGTCACCTACATCTCTCTCTCTCTCTCTCTCTCTCTCTCTCTCTCTCTCTCTCTCTCTCTCTCTCTCTCTCTCTCTCTCTCTCTCTCTCTCTCTCTCTCTCTCTCGCTCTCTCTCTCTCTCTCTGTGTGTGTGTGTGTGTGTGTGTGTGTGTGTGTGTGTGTGTGTGTGTGTGTGTGTGTGTGTGTGTGCAATGTTTGTGCTATTTTGAATCACCAATGTCTGCGTCCTAGCGGCTCAAAGCTAGGTGGTGCCCCCTGTTCATTTCCTGTGGCCAGCTTGGCGTGCACGATCCTTGCAGGTATTTTGAGGCCATTGGGGTCCATGTCACCCTTTGCACCTGTCAATGGGTGAGGTACAGGCCGCGTTGCAAGATCTAACAGCGGTAGGAAGAGCGTCGTCATCTAGGACAGAGAACTGCGGTAGGGGCTTAGTGTGAAAGGCCGCTTATACTATGAAGCTTTTAATAAAGCCTTGCTTTATTAATATTGAGGGAAGCAGCTAAATAAGAAGAAAGTCATCAACTGTCGGGTGGAGCGAGCCGAAAAGCAAAAGTGAGTGCGAGCAAAGGGGGTAGTTTTTTAAGCAAGCAGGAGCTGCAGACGCCAGGGAGCGAGCAAGAAGGCCTTGGATAGAAGTCAATTTGCACTTGCGCTTAAAGCTGAGTTGAATGCAGAGCAGCAAGAGATTAAGGAGAGACTTAAACAGTGGCCAAAGCATAAATTAGAAGAAGAGGGTGTTGTTCTTTTTTATCTTTATGTGCAGCATGAGGGCCACTTATATAGGGTGATACTATGGTGATGAGTACCAAACCATCCAGTGGCTGAGGACGAAAGTGTTGTTGAAGGTGTTGTAGTGGAGCGAGCGCAAGCAAAGGAGGGTAGAAAAATAAGCAGGAGTGTCATCGACAGGACTGAGAGCAGCAAGAGAAGGGAGACGAGAGCACGAGCAGGGTGGGCCCATGAGCAAGAGACCCTATTTGCAGTAGATACAATAAGGCAAGAGGTCCACGAACAAGGGACGAGGAGTCAGTTGAAGATGAAGAGTTATTTTTTTAAAAGGAGAAGATTAAAACTTAAGGATCTTTTAAAAGTTTGAAGGGAGTGTTCCCGCGTCGGTTTTTGGCTTACTAGTTGAAGAGGTCAGAAGGATTTTTTTTCTTTAGCAGTCAAGAGGAAGCTTGATTACAAAGGAGAAGAGGAAGACAAAGGCCGTTAGTGGCATGTTGAAGAAGGATCAAGGCGAGATACAGGTTTCCCATGCTCTGTCAACAAAGGACACTGCTTCTGTGCTTTTCTGCTTGTGTTCAGGCAATCTGCAAGGTTCTTTGGTTTTATTTATTGTAACTTGCACCTAGCCAGTTTTTTAGTTGATAGTGATAAATAATTTAAAAAAACAAGTTCTAAAGTGTCGTTTGCAACTCCGAGATATCATTTTATGTTGTTTCTCTCTCTTGTCCCACAGTCAGCAACCCGGCGTTGATCTCAACTCACTAACCGCAAAACAATTATCCTCGACACTGTGCCAAGAGAGATTGGCCCCAACGACTGGTGCTCCTTCCGACATTTCTTATTATATTAATAATTGAGCAAGTACAATTGCCTTGGCTCTCCTCCTCTTATTGGCTTGTTAGTTCTGAATGATCCAGAGGGAGAGCCTAGGGTCTTATTTAAAGACCCTTGCCCTTCAAAAAGCAGTTTACATGAAAATCTTGATTTCCAAAAGCATCTGGTGCCAAAAATTGCAGCCCAAAACAGTCAGGGCAATTTGTGGAATTTCGTATTACCACGTTAGTAGCATAGATCACATGCGCCCATAAAGCCAGCCACGTCAGCAGTTCATACGCATTATTTGAATACCTAGGTGTCCCTTTGGCCCCTCGATAGTTGTCCATAAGTTGGGGCAACTTATTAGTTGGTCATAAAACATCATCAATTTGTGATAAAGCTCCATTTGCATTTTTGGAAGACCTTTGTAGATCTACCTTCTACTAGCAAGGCCGATCCCTACAGCTGAAGATCCCTTTGATTTTTGTGCCGACCATGCAGATCTTGCATGTACACTCTAAGGTGAATCTTGTGTCTGGTGCTGGCTAATTTTCAACCACCCAATCAGCTCCAAAAATCAAAGTTGTTAAAATAGAAATCAAAGAAGAAGACTTTTTAAAACCTTGCATCAACCTATAAATAGAAAATTTGTCATAGAGCAATACTTATGTGTGTGTGTGTGTGTGTGTGTGTGTGTGTGTGTGTGTGTGTGTGTGTGTGTGTGTGTGTGTGTGAGAGAGAGAGAGACAGGGAGAGAGAGAGAGAGAGAGAGAGAGAGAGAGAGAGAGAGAGATAGCATATTCCAATTCAAAACATTAGGGGAATTTTGAGGTCACTTTTGTGCCCTGTAAGAATATGTAGAGAGAGAATATATACTTTATTTAAAAAATAGTGAAATGCTTGTAAAAAGGTGAGTTTGCGTCCTTTTTACCTCCACCGAAACATGTCATTGTCAAATCTTTCTAGGATTTTTCGTATTCTAAAAAATACTCCCTCCAAAACTAACGAAAACTTCAGTTCTGGCCCAAAATTCAAAATTTCCAAAAGCTGAAACAAACCTTTTCTGTGTCGTCTTCTTCCTCGTATCTGCACAGCTTTTTCCTATAGTACTATCTCTGACAAATACTGTTAACAGACTTCCATGAGGAAGAGAAGAAGCTTATACCATCTACACATTGAGCTAAATGAAGAATATTGTCCAATGCGCAAGAGAAACAAATGTGCAGAGGTGTCCTCGTCCATATTTGAAGCAATGCGGAAAGATAAAAAAAATCACATTGATCTCTGGACTGATGGAAGATTGTATCCAGTGGACACAATGACAAAGAGCACTCCCCCATTCTCAAATTGTTCATCTTTGATAAAATTTGTGGGTGATGGTCAAAGAGGGTTGCTGGGTTATACACAGAGTCTTGCGGCAGAGAGAGATATTCTTAAGTTAATTAGAAGATCATTTGACCAAACAAATGATAAATACTCTTAAACAACAACTTGAGGAATGTAAAGAGAGCAACGAAAAGCTACAAACTCAGCTCAAACAAGCTAGAAGCAAGAATACAATGTTAGGAAACAGACAAAGAGAAAAGAAGTTAAAGAACATTGAAGCCTTGAGACGTGGTGGAGGAGGTTGCAGCAGGAGAATCAGAGCAGCAAGGTATTGTTATTTTATATGATTCTGCTTATGCTTATTTTATATGATTCTGCTTATGTTAGGTTGTTAATCTTTTTGTTAAGTTGTATTATGATTCTGCTCCACATTATTATGCTTATGTTATTGTTCTTTATTAAATGATTAATATTCAGTTAACTTTAATTTAGTTTGTTTATTTTGTTGGTGTCATTTGGACAATAATCAGTTAATTTTGTACCTTTTGATTTAGGACTTTGCTACAACCAAACTCTGCATCAAACATGGAAATGGCAGCTAAACATTATTGTGATGTTTTACCTCTCAAGGTTGCCAAAAAGATTTTCACAGAGAAGAAGTTTAAAAAGGCAAAGGAGCAGTGCATTGAGGGATTTTTGCAGAGCTCTTGCTTGGACAAGGAGGATGTGCAATATACTATGGATAAGGTAGGTATTAGCAGAGATGGTTATAGCAAGCTGTTCAGAAATATGAATTCAAGGTTAAAGCAATGTAAGGTCAGGTCCTCTTTGCTTCCAAAGCCATCCATTGTGCAGCAGGCAAGGAAAAAGATCAATGAGAGGATAATGGAGATGTTGGGTGAGCCTCACCACATTCATGGTACCTATCATGGTAAAAAGAGGGATCTTCAATTTGACGAGTTCAATAATATTTTCCTTGACTTGAAGACACTTCAGAAGGAAATGATCAGATTCTATGAGCTGGAGCATACAGAAGAAAATGGTGTTGTCAGTTTTGTGATAAAGCTTGATGAATGTGAGATTGTTAAGAACAGAAAATTGAGAGGATTTCCATAACTTTAATGAACAGAGCATTGAAACCGAAGGATACCAAGTACTTCAACGTGCAATCGGAGAAGAATGATTGGTGGCTAGGTGCTTTTGAAGTAGAGAGTGAAGACTTTGATGTTCTGGATTGGGTTTTCCATCAAACAACAATACCCGAAGTCATTAATGCACAAGAATTAGGGGAAGAGCTTGAAGTTGAAGGGTTTGGAAGTTACAGGGTGGAATGGCACATGGGAGGAGACCTTAAAACCCTTAAATGTATGTACAATGTCTCCAAAGGAGCTATGGCAAAGAGCCCTTGTCTGTATTGTATGGCATCAGCAAAAGAATGTAATCCTTCAAATTGGAACAAAGCACCCAATAGGCATACTCAAGATCCAAACTTCAAAGCAGTTTTAAATATTCCACTTGCTAATGTCCACGTATGCACTCTGCATGCTCTTTGCAGAATTGTGGAGAAAATTGTACATCGGTATGTGGGGTTTGCCTAGAAGTTACAGCCAAAAGCAGCTAGAGATGCTGCAATCAAATGTATTGAAAGGGTTTTATCAGAAATTGGCCTTCACAGTGGTAAGGTTAAGATTGAAATAGACCTGAAGAGGTCTTCAAATGGAAACAATGTGCCTAGAAAGGTATCTATTGGTGGTGTGAAGGCCAGAGCTTTCCTAGGGTTTCATGGCAAACTAGGAAAGGTAAATGCCAAGAAGGGTTCATCCAATGTGAAGTATAACCAGTGGAAAGCTCTCCACAATGCCATCAAAGATCATGGTCTTGAAGGTACATCAAGAAACAAAAAGGCAGAGGTATGGGAATCACTAGACAAAGTATTTTCCTACTGTGATAAGACATCCTGGGGCAAAAATGATCTGCCAAATTTCAAGAAAGTGCTCAATAACTTCAGAAGTGCAATGAAAGATGCTTGGGATCAGGAATTCACACATTACATGGTAAGTTTTTTATTCCTTTTTAATATGTACATACTTTTAGTTTGGAAGCATATGATTAATCTCATACTTACTAATTATTGACACACTTTTACTTTGCCAGCATATAATTTACAATCACACTCCCTGGTTTGTAAAGAGATGGGGCTCCCTGTCCATATGGTCTACACAAGGCATGGAGAAATCCCATTATCAAGCAAGAACCAAGTTTTTCAAGCATACAAGACATGGAGGAGGTGCAGTGAAGGCAAACAGCTTGCTTGAGGTTTTCCAATGGTTCTATAGACAAATATGGCATAGAACCATATCAAAAATGACAAAGAAAGCACTACTGAACTCAGATTTAGCAAATGCCTTACACAGGAACAAGCAGAAAAGACAAAATTCATATAATAGTTCATCTGCAAATGAAAAATTCTTACAATGGCTAGCTACAAGAGAGAGACAAGGTAGAAAGTGGGCCAAAGTACAGGTTTGAGCAAAGTCAGTCTTTTGATGAAGGTACATCAACTTCACCCCTAAACTTCAGAAACTTCTGCTTATTGTAGCCTATCATTTGTCTCTTGAGGTTCCCAGAGTGGGCAAGCACATAGGATGCCATTGTTGCAAAATAACCAGCTCTAGAACCAGTAAAGCCAGGGAAGAATCCAAAAATTCTGATGGCTTCCTCCTTTTCCACCAATATTAACTTCTCTAACCCTGGAGGAAGCTGATATGAACCAACAACCTTTGCAAGTGCTTTAATTGCAAGCATTGGCAGCAATGGTTCTCTTGTAAACTTGTTATGGAATATAATGACAGTCTCTTTGTTGAGCTTCCCAATAAAGTGTCCCAAGCTCTGGTTCCTTCCTAAATTTAAGGGTCTGGAACCCTTCCCCTTGCCAAGGAATTTGTCTGTGTCCAGTATTTCAATCTGCAAAAATATGTCTTGGTTAATTGTTCAGCACATTAATAAGACAGGGCAAAATGGTCATTAACATACCTTAGGAGACTCATCCTCCTCAAACAAGGCAGGTTCCCATATATCAATGGATCTAGTTGGCCTTACTTCATAATCTCTGGTCTTTTCCTCTCCCATATGCTTTAAGCCTTTTCTGGATCTCATTGAACTCCTCTTCAGAAGGTACACCCTGTTGCTCATATCTCAGAACAATGTCCTGCACATGTTTTCCAACACTTGAGCTGTCAATAAAATTTTCTGCCTCTGTGTCCAAGACTGCTAAGGGGCAAGGTGAGTAATCAATAAATCCTATGTCATTAGATCCCCACTCAGCCAAAACTGCCAAAGCATAATCTTCCCTTAGATCAAAAAGATGCTGAATGTCATTCAGCAAAACATATTCCTTTTTTTTAACTCTGTATGTGGGAAATGTTGTTGTGCAATGCAAAGGATCAACATCTTCATCCTCAATGTCAACATTCTCCACTTTAGTGATGTTTTCTGCTTTAAATTTTGCAATGTCCAGCATCTCAGTGCTTTGTAGCTTCTCTTCCTCTTCATGGAACTCCATCTCTATCTCCTCTTTCTCCTGGTCCTCCTCAACCTGGGAAATCTACTTTGGAATCTCTTTGCCCTCTAGTGTTGGGAGTACAGTGAAGAAAATGATAAGTCCAAGGTCATAATCTACCAACTGGCAATGCATATTACCATGAAATTTGCAAGGCTTTATGATCTTTTGCCAATCTGGATGAAGGCTTGACCACTTCTTTGCAATACCTGTCCTTGACAAGCTACCTGCTTTGCATATATCAACAAAATGAACAAGATTGTCAAGCCTGTGATCTCTGATCAATTCTGTATATATCTCTTTCAAGTCACTAATTTGTGTAGAGAAGCCATCCACAAGTGCTTGAAGATCAAAGGCAGCATTAAAAATCTGTTTGACACTTTGAAATCTTGTAAGTTCATTAACTTTGTAAAGAAAAGACATCAGCCTGTCATCAGCGGTCTCTTGTATATCCTCTGTATCCATTATGACAATCCACAAATGCTCAGCTGAAAAAGAGAAAAGAGAAGTCTATCAAGACATTAACCACCCTTCTTTATATCAAGTCTACAAACAAATTAAAAGCATAAAATTGTCAAGCAAATTAAGCGCACAAATTAAGCGCAAGAAAAAAAGAATTACATAAAATTGTGACATGCTAAGTTTGTCACTTGCTATGCGAACTGTGAGGGGTTAAGAGAAACTCGGCACTCACTAACTACGCGCACGGAGTGACACTTGGTACGCGATTTCCTATTGCTAGGAAGAGGTCGACGTCTCCCAAAATCGCGCACGGGTGTCGCGGTGTGTCATTTGGAGGGTTGGAGGCTTAATTTCGAAGCCTTGTGAATGACAATAAGCGAAAAAACGGGTTGGGTAGGTTCCTTTTATGGCCAAAAATGCCACCTCGGGGGGTGTGCAAATCGGTTGCCGCCTCGAAGTTTGGTCCAACGGCTAGTTTTTATGCGCCTAGGGACTTGAGCCATGCACCCTATATAAACCTCCTTAGAGCCCAAACTAAGCGCATTTTGAAGGAGGTTTTACCCGGTTCTCGCACTTCCACAACCCAAAACTTTGAACGCTTTGACCGTCACCCCGTGCGCGATATTCGTAAGTGAGAAGACTTTGCCTCCTTTGTCATTTCGCGTACGGAGTTTCAAAGCAATGGGTTCCACTATGTCCACAAGTGTGATCATGTTTACGATGTGTACCGCAATGTGTGCCACTATTTTCACCATGCATACAATATGTGTCTCAAGAGGTTTAAGAGGTTTTCACCGCTTGGGACTCCCGTCACCCCGTGCGCGATATTGGTAAGTGAGAGGACTGTGCTCCCTTCGCAATTTCGCGTACGGAGTGTCACCGCCTCTGTGTACCGCTCCGTCACCCCGTGTGCGATCATCGTAAGTGTGAGGACATTGGTCCCTTTGTGATTTCGCGTACGGGGTGTCACCGCAATGTGTTCCACTTTGTATGGAAATGTGTGCCACTATGTCGAAAAGGAGGAGTTTACTTTGATAAAGTAATAATAAAAATTAAATATACATCGTTTACTTTTTTTACTAATGTTTGTTGTGTAACAGTCATTCCTATCCCTTTTGAAGATGGCAAGGACCAAGAAGACTGCAAGGAAGGTTGATAAGCTTCTATCCAAAGATGAAGAAGAAGCTCAGCCTAGCAAAGCTTCAGCTGGTCCTTCCAAACCAAAGAAGAGCACATCTCAGAGGAAGGACCCTAAACCAAGCACACCTGACCCTCAACCAAGCAAAAGAAAAACTACACATCAGAGGAAAGCTTCCAAGCCACTGCAGCTTAAGCCTCTCCTTACAAAGAGAAAGTTCAAGCAGGGGGTCAAATGTCTAAGAGAGATAAGGAAGGCCATAAAGGCCATCAATCTTGCAATTCCCAAACTGCCCTTCCAAAGACTATGCAGACAAGTTGCAGAGGAGTACAAGATTGACATGAGGTGGACTCGAACTGCATTGGCATGTATCCAGGAGGCTTCTGAGGACTTTATGATTGAGCTTTTCCAAGATGCCTATATCTGTGCAGCTCATGCCCATAGGGTTACTTTGATGGACAAAGACATGATCACTCTCAGGAGGCTGAGATACAGGTTTTCAAGAATGTTGGAGCCTGTCCCTATGCATGATATTAAGGCCTTTAATATTCTCAACATTCCTCCATGGAGGAAGCCCAAGGAGCCTGAAGTAGGAGTAGTTGATATTACTGAAGAAGAGGAAAAGGAAAGGAAAAAGAGAGCAAAGGAAGACAAGGAAATTGCAGAGAGAAAGGAGCTTGACCTGTTGGAACCTCAGCTAGTGCCCCTCTTGAGGAGTGTCAATCCTATTGGTTTTGTTGTCGCTCTATTCAGTGAGGAGGATCCTAGGGAGGATTACAATTCACTTGACTCTGAGACCTTGGAAATTCTCAAGGACTGGACCAAGGAGATGAATTCTCCACTCCTTATCACATGCCTCAGGTTGTTTTTGTTTTCCTCTGTATTTTTGTTTATAGCAAGAACTCTTTATATAACAATATCTTGTACCAGGTTAATGATGCATACATATGAGTCAGACCTTCAACAAAAGGTGGAATTTTTAGACCCTTCTATCTCCCACTTTTTCAGGACAGAGACAAATATTAGAGAGCTCACAAAGTGGTTGATTCATGTGGACTTGGAAATCTGTGAAATTTTCTTGATTCCTTATCATGAGAGGTAAGTTTCCTACCTACACCTTGTGAAGAGAATTTACTAATTCATGTTAGAAGGCCAACTGAGGCTTGTTTTTATAGCTCACATTGGAGTTTAATTGCAATTGATATTGTGAAAAGAAAATGCTACTTTGTCAATTCTCTTGCTGGAGTACATGGTCAAGCAAAATTGTAAGTATAGTAGCAGACACATTTTGTAAACCACAAGCAGAACCTCAAGCACATACTTTTAATAAAGAATTTTGGACAGTGCTGCTACAAGATTTATAGAGACACTGGAGAATTGTCCACCCATGCCAAAGATGCTGGCTGAAATCCAATTTTCAGTTGTGAGGGTTGGAATTCTTTATGCTTTGTTCACTTCAATGGATTATCCTCAAATATTTTTTCCCATAAATACATGTAATGAGTTGCAGGTTCCAATCCAGCCTGAAAGCCATTCATGTGGATGGAGGGTAGTGACAAATGCCAAGCTCCTCTTGGACTTCATATACTGCAATGACAATCAGAATATAGAAGTATAGCATATTTCATATTTGCCAGCTGTATTTTTTCTCATTTTATTGTTCCTAAAACTTGCTTTCTATTGCCTTGTATAGATCAACATAGAGTGCTATAGTGAGAACCATGTATGGTTGACAAGAGCAAAGATTATCAAGTATATGATTGAAGCAAATGGACAACTGCAAGAGGTATTTAAAGATGATGATGTTGAAGAGAAGGGGAAAGCAAAGCTAGAAAAGGCAAAGGGGAAAGCAAAACTAGAAGAGGAAAAGGGAAGTGAAGAGGAAGAAGAGAGTGGTGAGCAGGAAAAGGCAAGTGAAGAGATGGATGATAAGAGAAAGAGGAAGCAGCCCTCAAGCCCTCCTGCCAAAGAGCCCACAAGAAAATCTCCTAGGACAAAAGAGCCCACTGCAAAAGCACCAACCCCTAGGGACAGGAAAACTCCTGGCAGAAAACTATTCTAGCTTTTTGTAGCCCACTCTAATTGTAGCCCACTTGTATCAAGCTTCCCACTTGTATCCAATTTTCTATTCTATAGCCCACTTGTATCCAATTGTCTATGTAATTGCAAATATTTGAAATTGAATACATTTTGATCACCTTGTTTTAAGACTCTGTTACAAAATCAAATCATTGAAGTAAAATCATTGATGTTTGGAAAAGTTGCATTTCAATAACAAAATAAAGATCCTTTTAGATCTTTATTTCAATAAGATCCTTGCAAGTCATGTGATACAAAACAAGATCCTTGCAGGTCATGTGATACAAAATAAGATCCTTGCAGGTCATGTGTTACAAAATTGCCTTGAAGGATGTTTAAGGCACCAAATGTACAATGCCATCCAAGATGTCCTTGCATTGTAGCCTCTTTTCATTCCTTTTTGATACCTACAAAAACAGTCCAAGTTAAATAAAGAACCAATAAGAGAACAAGAGACTTTTAGGGATAACAGTTACCTTTCCACCATTTATTTGAAAGCAGAATGTTGTGGGCAGTTCAATTTCATCATTTTGCAGGTCCAATCTCAATTGATGTAAGCTACACATGCCTCTTATCTTTACAATTGACAGATGCTCATTGTTTACCCATATATCAATGTCTTCTATTGGGCTGTCAATGAAGTCCTCCATGTCTTGATCAAGTGGAGTTAGCTAACCACCAACATAGTGCCATCTTCTGTAATAAAATGACATAATGAAGTTTTGTGTCCCTATCATGTATTTGCAAGCAATTGAGCCAGCTTGCACATTACAAGTGATTCCATTCACTGTTTTGGTGTTCCAACCCTCATCCACAAATTCAAGTACATTTGCTGAGTCTAAAGTCTTCACTGAAAACATTGTTCTAGATTTTCTGACTTCAGCATTAGAGAAGAAGTCTACAAAAACTGTAATGGGCATGAATATAGAAATTCTACTCTGTTTGCTTGCTATGTTTGCTTTCAAACACTTTTGAATCTCACAAAACAGTTTGCACCTGTAGCCCTCACTTGTATTTGAGCTAGGGAGTGACCATTCTCCACTTTTGAAATCAGGCAAGTCTAGCTTGGTTGTGGCTCCAAGTTCTCCAGTCCTTCTAGGTGGAACATAATAATGGTCAAAGAAGAATATTCCATTCTCTGCCAATGAACCCTTAGTCCTTCCCTTGTATATTTCTTCACCAATTCATCCATGACACACATCCAGAATATTTATAACACATTCTACTGGCTACCATTCCATAATGTTTGAAGGATACAAATCTGTACAACAAATAACCTTATACAACATGCATTACAAATAAGGATTTAAGTTAAGAGACTTACAGTTTGGTCTATGAAATGGCAAAGCAGAACTCTCTGAGTCAATATGCAGATCTTTATGCATGTACACATGCTGCACCAGCACCTCTTTGATTGATTTTTTTGTTGTCGCCAAAGCTGAAATCTTTAACAATACCCTTCCATCCCGCCAAGAAAGAGTTTTTGGTGGAAGACTTTATTCTCTTGTTCTGTTGCATCAGTATCCACGTTCCTTTGTGTATAGTTATTGGAATCCATTCTCCATTTTCATCAGTCGTGTTGTAAGTGACAATGGCTTCAATGGAAGTTCTTGGTCGTTTTGATCGTGATGAAGATTCCATGGTGAAAAAAGAAATGAGCAGAGAAGTTTAGCCTGAGTTCAAGAGAAGAATTAGCAGAATGTGCAAAAAACGTTTCAAATCTGGAAAAGATCATGAGATAGAATCCAAACGTTGTTTTATGATGACGACGTGCAAAATGAAAACAATATAATATGAGAAGTACGTCTTTCTAAAAGCGACAGCTATTGAATGCCTTTGCACTTTTACTTGTTTACATTGCTATTTACCAGCTCAAAGTTGCGGTAAAGATAGAATATTTGCTTTTTTGTGAGTTTTCAAAAATAGAGGTTCCGTAACGGAAGCTCTTCAACCATTGGTTGAGACCACTCTCTCTCTACACGCTAAAAGGCACAAAAATGACCTCAAAATTCCCCTAATGTCAAGCCCTGTGCACAACCAGGTAAGGATAGCCAAATTGAGGTGTAAAAGCAGTTATACTCAGAACATAACATAACCCAAAGTTGAAAAAGGAAAATTTTTCACTAAAAATCCCTATACACAACTTCAACTGATAATCGAACATGAGGTCTAAGAGAAGCTATATTTAGCACATAACATAACCTGAAGTCGAGCCAAAAAAGAAGGTAACTTTTCCACTAAAAACCTATGTATATAACTTCATCTCATAGCACAAAATGACAAATAAAATAAGCTATATTCAACCATAACATAACTTGAAGCCGCGCCAAGAAAAGAAAACTTTTTTCCTAAAGACCCCAACCAAGTAATGATAGCCAAACTGAGGTCTATAAGCAACTATATTCAGCTAACCCAAAGCCAAGAAAAAGGAAATTTTTCCATTAAAAAGCCCTGTACACTGTAAGGTCTTCGACCCCGAGCTAAAAGAACACCATTGTACCATGAAACAATCATAATGAAAAAAGTTATTATTTTTAGCAGTTTTTCAAAATCTGTCGATGCCATGATGTTTAGAATGTCATAAAGCTTCCAAAAAGTGAATTAAAATAATTTTTGTGGAAATTTTCCAAAAATAGTAAGTTTTTGGTCACCCGACCCGTCAGTTTTGACCGTCTCGAAAAATTGCACCCGTACCCCAAATTTGAAAAAAATGCATTTTCGGACGTCGGGGGCTGCTAAATATGGCAAGTACCCAAGTTAATACACCTTAGTTAGAGATTAGTATAGCAAGTTCCGGCATTAAATTTTGATTCGTATTGCCTGTCTTAGGTTAAAATTAAATTTTCCTAAAGTTGTGCGGGGAGGCACCGGGACTCCGAAGCTATGTGGGAACTGGCTCCAAGCCACTGCAGACTGCGTTTGGCAGTAAGAGGGAGACCTCACACACTCACAGGGCTCGTGGGCTACTTTCCATGCAAGAGAGAGAGAGAGAATAAGTGAGCTCTTGAGCAGGTTGGGACACTTGGTAAGTCTGCAACTAGAGATGCCATGCATGAAGTGAGTACTCCTCCAGATGCATATAGCAGGCAAATTCGAATTTTTCATCTTGTGAGCCTATATAAGAGCATCCTCACACACACACAAACACACATATATGCTCACACACACACTAAGTACACACACACACACACACACACACCTTGAGGAGGTGCTTCCGGTAGACACGGTCTTTGGAAGAGGAGCTAGGAGGGAAGGTGCTTCCCATTTCTCATCTCAAGGAGGCCCTTGCATCAGAATTTTGAGAGGGATTCAGCCGTAACTTCGGTAATTTTAGATTTAATTCATGCTTGTTGTAATTCCCTCTCTAATATCCTCTTAATTCCGCATCTAGTATGCATAATCATAGTCAAAATACTCATTAGATACTCTCTAATTCTCCGTATCCATGATCTATTGCATAAATATTAATCTAATTAGTAATCATGCAAGCAATTAGTCACTCTTAATCGTTGTTTAATGCGTGTTTAAAGAATCATCCACTAGTCACCATTGTGATTAAAAATCAAGTCAGCTTTGAGGTGGGCATGGTCCATTGCATTCTATTACTCCATAATGTGTAAATAATTAAATTAAATTCAATTGCCCATGGATTAATATTTAATTAAGGAAAATTAATCCATCATTAATCATTAGGAAGGGAGAAATCCTCTCATCTATGCATACAGTAAATCTGCAATTCTCTACTTGCATTAAGAAGTGATTAAGCACGTCTATTTCATCTCTAGTAGAACTGATTAAGTAAAAATTTGAATCTCATAATTATCTAGGTCAAGTAATTAACCTTAGGGCCTATTCCCATACAACAAGTATGGTGCTATCGGGATTCTCTATGTCTTGAAGTAAGTCTAACCTCTTGTACAAGGGGAACTAATCCATCATCATGGTTGTATGTTACTCTCGAATGTTAGCTCTCTTTTTCCAAGTTGTCAATTATAGTGATTATAAAATGGCCCCGGTAATGGGAACTCGTTTTGGTGGTTCCCACGACTGCGAGGCGGGGACAAGTAACACTAATGGAAAGGAAAAAGCTCCCATGGTCGACCAAGTACCGGCCATCTCACGGAGCAATGACAAGGAAATTGTGGAGGTAGGTCAAGTTTTAATTCAAGTTTGTTAAAGCAACATTGCATTCGATAAGGTAGGATGAAAAACACATTTCTCAACATGTTGGAAATCAACGGAAACCACGGCATTTAAATTAATTGTATTTTATATTCAAGTAGGAAAGAATGCTTTCGGATGATACTGTCTGAAGTGGGAAGGATTGGTTGCTAGGGAAAATTTACTCAGCGAGTTCATTTTCAATTCCAATAATGATCTAGTCCGAACCCCCTCTTGATCACAGGGGGCAGCTCGTGAATTTATTCGTAGGAGCTAGAGTTCCTGGTTAAGGGCTCTTGAATCCACGACTGCTGGTTAAACGGTAGATATCCACGACAGCTGGTTCAGCAGTGGAAGTCCACGACTGCTAGTTAAGCGGTGGATAACCTAGTTCTATAGGAAACTAGGCGACAACGGGTGGAGTAAACACTCGCTGGGGGATTTCGTGCCTCCAGAGCATTGGAAATTTAAATAAATGAGTTTTTGAGTGAATTTTTACTAGAATTACTTTCTTGGTGCCATTTTGAAATACTGGTTGAAGGGCTGTATTAAAGAACTTGTGAATCGGAAAAATAAACAAAGAACTTATATGTTGAAAAACCAGTGTGGTAGTAAGTGGGTAACAAAGAAAGTCTGAGTATGGGTTGGAAAGTGGGGGACTTGGCTCGGGTTGCCGATGCCTATGAGAAGGGTGGTCCTGATTGGTCGGGAACTCTCCGTCCCCATAGTACTATAAATTGACGCTAGTATTACTCATTGCCCCAAGAGCGGCGAAGTCTCAAGTGTACGTGCCTCTGAAAGCTATGGGGAGAAAGGCACTCGAGACCTATCTCCTCTTGGAAGGTGGGTTTTAGGACCGATAATTGATTAGACACGCTTCCACTGCGAGGTGGAACTAGATCTCGAAGCTAGTAGGTTCGAACTCGACTCAGTTTGTGATGAGAGATTGTCCGCTAGACGAACCATAAACCACTTTGTTTGCTTCCGATGTAGATCTAGTGGCCACCAGGTTTACCATCACATACATCGTTTGAGACGACGGGGTGGGGACCTCACACCTGGTATCAGAGCTATAGGTTTACGAACTAGAAAATGATATTGTTTGAAATTTCAAAAAATAAGGGATAGTAGGATAGCTCGTACTCAAAGCTTGAGCATGATGTTTCCCAGAATAATGACATTGGATTTGTCTAGTGGATTGTCTCCTGAGTGATGTTAAAGAGTTTTACTCGTTGAGCTTGTTGGGATTCAGTGGGTTCCACATGATGTTTTTTGAGAAGTCATTGGTGCGACTAGTGCTGCGGGCAGGTAGCTTGTTGATGCACATAAAGTTATAAGTATGGATCAAAGCTCTCGAGTAAATTTTTTACCATTATTTATCGGACAATTTTGGATGTATTCAATGGAATTTAAACTAATGGTGGGATGGTTAAATCCTTTGTGATAGCTGTACAGATTAAGTAGGTTGGTTAAGCCCAAAAAGTTAAATTTCTTCTTGAGTATGGAAAAGCCTAGGTTCATTTGAGAAGAGTGCTATAGTAATGAGTTTTATACCATTGGTTAGGTACCATCTACCGCACTATATACTTCCATTCAGGAGAAAAAGCTTCTCCTTAAGCAAGCTCAGCCTCCAACTTTAAAGGCGGAGGGGTTAATGTGGAGAGAGATGCGGAAGTATGGATGGAAGCAATGGACGACTATTTCGAAGCTGCGGGAACCCAACCCGTGAATCAAACCATGATTGCGATGTTCAGCTTGTCTGGCGATGCCAAGGTATGGTGGAAGAAACATTGCAGGGACTTGGATATCAAGGGATCTTCCCAGTCATGGGAAGACATCAAGGTTCTTGTGATGGAGCGATACTTACCACCCGCTCACAAAGCCTTGAAGATGAATGAGTTTTTCTCACTTTGACAACTGACTTTTTCTGTCGAAGAATCCTACTCAAAGCTCGTCACACTTCGGAGATATGCTCTTAGGATGACATTGGAACAGCAAGTAGCACGGTTTTGCCAAGGACTCATCAACCCCTTGAACAACCCACTAGAAGCTCTCAGGCCAGCAACTCTGCAAGATGCCTTGTTAAGGGCCAAACCGTTAGCTAAAGAGATTCAGAGGAATACCCAAGATAGTCAATACTATTTGTCAAAGAGGGCCAGGCCAGACAACTGGAGTAACATACCAATCAACCCTGCATACGACCATCGTCCGGTAGTAGCTACTACGGCAGCTACCGAGTTTCCCAATATAAGATGCTTTGAGTGCCAGGAGTATGGACATTACAAAAGCCGATGTCCAAAAAGGATTTCCCAAACATACGGTGCTAATAATGTACCTCGAACGTCAACGGGCGAGGTCAACCAAACGGAAGACGAGGCCCAGAAAGAGGAAACATAGGACAAGGAAGCGGAGCTTTCGCTAATGCCGTAGTGAGACAACCAACTGTGGGTGACGAAGCTCATGAGAGAGCAGCTTTGTATGCCGCAACTGCTAATCCTAGTGAGCAATAATTCAAGCACCAGGATCTCATCAAAGTTCAGCAAAATAAGATGCATAAAGCTAAAGACTATTCTATTATCAAAGGATGTCTTTACTTTAGACAAAGGATATATGTACCTAAGTAGTTAGCATAGAGTTTATCCAGATGTATTCTTGAGATGAGGACATCTCAAATTTTTCACATTGGGGAGGATGTAAGGTCTCCGACCCCGAGCTAAAAGAACACCATTGTACCATGAACCAATCATAATGGAAAAAGTTACTAATTTTTAGCAGATTTCCAAAATCTGCCGATGCCATGATGTTTAGAATGTCATAAAGCTTCCAAAATCGAACTAAAATAATTTATGTGAAAATTTTCCAAAAACAGTAAGTTTTTTGTCACCCGACCCGTGAGTTTTGACCATCTCGAAAAACTGCACCCGTACCCCAAATTTGAAAAAAATGCATTTTTGGACGTCGGGGGCTGCTAAATATAGCAGGTACCCATGTTAATACACCTTAGTTAAACCTTAGTATTGCAAGTTTCGGTTTTAAATTTTGATTCGTATTGCCCATCTTAGGTTAAAATTAAATTTTCCTAAAGTTGTGCGGGGAGGCACCGAGACTCAGGGGCTATGTGGAAACTGGCTCCAAGACACTGCAGACTGAGTTTGGCAGTAAGAGGACGCCCTCACACACTCACAGCGCTCATGGGCTACTTTCCATGCAAGAGAGAGAGAGAGAGAGAGACTAAGTGAGCTCTTGAGCAGGTTGAGACATTTGGTAAGTATGCAACTAGAGCTGTCATGCATGAAGTGAGTACTCCTCCAGATGCATATAGTAGGCAAATTCAAATTTTTCAGCTTGTGAGCCTATATAAGAGCATGATCACACACACACAAGCACACATATATGCTCATACACACACACACACTCCTACACACACACACACACATTGAGGAAGTGCTGCCGGCAGACATAGTCTTTGGAAGAGGAGCTAGGAGGGAAGGTGCTGCCCGTTTCTCGTCTCAAGGAGGCCCTTGCATCATAACTTTGAGAGGAATTCAGCCGTGACCTCGGTAATTTTTTATTTAATTCATGCTTGTTGTAATTCCCTCTCTAATATCCTCTTAATTCCGCATCTAGTATGCATAATCATAGTCAAAATACTCATTAGATACTCTCTAATTCTCCGTATCCATGATCTATTGCATAAATCTTAATCTAATTATTAATCATGCAAGCAATTAGTCACTCTTAATCGTTGTTTAATGCGTGTCTAAAGAATCATCCACTAGTCACCATTGTGATTAAAAATCAAGTCAGCTTTGAGGTGGGCATGGTCCATTGCATTCTATTACTCCATAATGTGTATATAATTAAATTAAATTCAATTTCCCATGGATTAATATTTAATTAAGTAAAATTAATCCATCATTAATCATTAGGAAGGGAGAAATCCTCTCATCTATGCATACAGTAAATCTGCAATTCTCTACTTGCATTAAGAAGTGATTAAGCACGTCTATTTCATCTATAGTAGAGCTGATTAAGTAAAAATTTGAATCTCATAATTATCTAGGTCAAGTAATTAACCTTAGGGCCTATTCCCATACAACAAGTATGGTGCTATCGGGATTCTCTATGTCTTGAAGTAAGTCTAACCTCTTGCACAAGGGGAACTAATCCATCATCATGGTTGTATGTTACTCTCGAATGTTAGCTCTCTTTTTCCAAGTTGTCAATTATAGTGATTATAAAATGGCCCCGGTAATTGGAACTCATTTTGGTGGTTCCCACGACTGCGAGGCGGGGACAAGTAACACTAATGGAAAGGAAAAAGCTCCCATGGTCGACCAAGTACCGGCCATCTCACGGAGCAATGACAAGGAAATTGTGGAGGTAGGTCAAGTTTTAATTCAAGTTTGTTAAAGCAACATTGCATTCGATAAGGTAGGATGAAAAACACATTTCTCAACATGTTGGAAATCAACGGAAACCACGGCATTTAAATTAATTGTATTTTATATTCAAGTAGGAAAGAATGCTTTCGGATGATACTGTCTGAAGTGGGAAGGATTGGTTGCTAGGGAAAATTTACTCAGCGAGTTCATTTTCAATTCCAATAATGATCTAGTCCGAACCCCCTCTTGATCACAGGGGGCAGCTCGTGAATTTATTCGTAGGAGCTAGAGTTCCTGGTTAAGGGCTCTTGAATCCACGACTGCTGGTTAAACGGTGGATATCCACGACAGCTGGTTCAGCAGTGGAAGTCCACGACTGCTAGTTAAGCGGTGGATAACCTAGTTCTATAGGAAACTAGGCGACAACGGGTGGAGTAAACACTCGCTGGGGGATTTCGTGAGTCCATAGCATTGGAAATTTAAATAAATGAGTTTTTGAGTGAATTTTTACTAGAATTACTGTCTTGGTGCCGTTTTGAAATACTGGTTGAAGGGCTGTATTAAAGAACTTGTGAATCGGAAAAATAAACAAAGAACTTATATGTTCAAAAACCATTGTGGTAGTAAGTAGGTAACAAAGAAAGTGTGAGTATGGGGTGGAAAGTGGGGGACTTGGCTCGGGTTGCCCATGCCTATGAGAAGGGTGGTCCTGATTGGTCGGGCACTCTCCGTCCCCATAGTACTATAAATTGACGCTAGTATTACTCATTGCCCCAAGAGTGGCGAAGTCTCAAGTGTACGTGCCTCTGAAAGCTATGGGGAGAAAGGCACTCGAGACTTATCTCCTCTTGGAAGGTGGGTTTTAGGACCGATAATTGATTAGACACGCTTCCACTGCGAGGTGGAACTAGATCTCGATGCTAGTAGGTTCGAACTTGACTCACTTTGTGATGAGAGATTGTCCGCTAGATGAACCATAAACCACTTTGTTTGCTTCCGATGTAGATCTAGTGGCCACCAGGTTTACCATCAGATACGTCGTTTGAGACGACGGGGTGGGGACCTCACACCTGGTATCAGAGCTATAGAATTACAAACTGGAAAATGATGTTGTTTGAAATTTCAAAAAATAAGGGATAGTAGGATAGCTCGTACTCAAAGCTTGAGCATGATGTTTCTAAGAATAATGACATTGGATTTGTCTAGTGGATTGTCTCCTGAGTGATGTTAAAGAGTTTTACTCGTTGAGCTTGTTGGGATTCAGTGGGTTCCACATGATGTTTTTTGAGAAGTCATTGGTGCGACTAGTGCTGCGGGCAGGTAGCTTGTTGATGCACATAAAGTTATAAGTATGGATCAAAGCCCTCGAGTAAAGTTTTTACCATTATTTATCGGACAATTTTGGATGTATTCAATGGAATTTAAACTAATGGTGGGATGGTTAAATCCTTTGTGATAACTGTACAGATTAACTAGGTTGGTTAAGCCCAAAAAGATAAATTTCTTCTTGAGTATGGAAAAGCCTAGGTTCATTTGAGAAGAGTGCTATAGTAATGAGTTTTATACCATTGGATAGGTACCATCTACCGCACTATATACTGCCGTTCAGGAGAAAAAGCTTCTCCTTAAGGAAGCTCAGCCTCCAACTTTAAAGGCGGAGGGGTTAATGTGGAGAGAGATGCGGAAGTATGGATGGAAGCAATGGACGACTATTTCGAAGCTGCGGGAACCCAACCCATGAATCAAACCATGATTGCGATGTTCAGCTTGTCTGGCGATGCCAAGGTATGGTGGAAGAAACATTGCAGGGACTTGGATATCAAGGGATCTTCCCAGTCATGGGAAGACATCAAGGTTGTTGTGATGGAGCGATACTTACCACCCGCTCACAAAGCCTTGAAGATGAATGAGTTTTTCTCACTTTGACAACTCACTTCTTCTGTCGAAGAATCCTACTCAAAGCTCGTCACACTTCGGAGATATGCTCCTAGGATGACATTGGAACAGCAAGTAGCACGGTTTTGCCAAGGACTCATCGACCCCTTGAACAACCGACTAGAAGCTCTCATGCCAGCAACTCTGCAAGATGCCTTGTTAAGGGCCAAACCGTTAGCTAAAGAGATTCAGAGGAATACGCAAGATATTCAATACTATTTGTCAAAGAGGGCCAGGCCAGACAACTGGAGTAACATACCAATCAACCCTGCATACGACCATCGTCCGGTAGTAGCTACTACGGCAGCTACCGAGTTTCCCAATATAAGATGCTTTGAGTGCCAGGAGTATGGACATTACAAAAGCCGATGTCCAAAAAGGATTTCCCAAACATCCGGTGCTAATAATGTACCTCGAACGTCAACGGGCGAGGTCAACCAAACGGAAGAGGAGGCCGAGGAAGAGGAAACATAGGACAAGGAAGCGGAGCTTTCGCTAATGCCGCAGTGAGACAACTAACTGTGGGTGACGAAGCTCATGAGAGAGCAGCTCTGTATGCCGCAACTGCTAATCCTAGTGAGCAATAATTCAAGCACCAGGATCTCATCAAAGTTCAGCAAAATAAGATGCATAAAGTTAAAGACTATTCTATTATCAAAGGATGTCTTTACTTTAGACAAAGGATATATGTACCTAAGTAGTTAGCATAGAGTTTATCCAGATGCATAAAGTTAAAGACTATTCTATTATCAAAGGATGTCTTTACTTTAGCCATAAGATGCAGCAAAATAAGATGCATAAAGTTAAAGACTATTCTATTATCAAAGGATGTCTTTACTTTAGACAAAGGATATATGTACCTAAGTAGTTAGCATAGAGTTTATCCAGATGTATTCTTGAGATGAGGACATCTCAAATTTTTCACATTGGGGAGGATGTAAGGTCTCCGACCCCGAGCTAAAAGAACACCATTGTACCATGAACCAATCATAATGGAAAAAGTTACTAATTTTTAGCAGATTTCCAAAATCTGCCGATGCCATGATATTTAGAATTTCATAAAGCTTCCAAAATCGAACTAAAATAATTTATGTGAAAATTTTCCAAAAACAGTAAGTTTTTTGTCACCCGACCCGTGAGTTTTGACCATCTCGAAAAACTGCACCCGTACCCCAAATTTGAAAAAAATGCATTTTTGGACGTCGGGGGCTGCTAAATATGGCACGTACTCAGGTTAATACACATTAGTTAAACCTTAGTATTGCAAGTTTCGGTTTTAAATTTTGATTCGTATTGCCCGTCTTAGGTTAAAATTAAATTTTCCTAAAGTCGTGCGGGGAGGCACCGAGACTCAGGGGCTATGTGGAAACTGGCTCCAAGACACTGCAGACTGAGTTTGGCAGTAAGAGGACGCCCTCACACACTCACAGCGCTCATGGGCTACTTTCCATGCAAGAGAGAGAGAGAGAGAGAGAGAGAGAGAGAGAGAGAGAGAGAGAGACTAAGTGAGCTCTTGAGCAGGTTGAGACATTTGGTAAGTATGCAACTAGAGCTGTCATGCATGAAGTGAGTACTCCTCCAGATGCATATAGTAGGCAAATTCAAATTTTTCAGCTTGTGAGCCTATATAAGAGCATGATCACACACACACAAGCACACATATATGCTCATACACACACACACACACACACACTCCTACATACACACACACATTGAGGAGGTGCTGCCGGCAGACATAGTCTTTGGAAGAGGAGCTAGGAGGGAAGGTGCTGCCCGTTTCTCGTCTCAAGGAGGCCCTTACATCATAATTTTGAGAGGAATTCAGCCGTGACCTCGGTAATTTTTTATTTAATTCATGCTTGTTGTAATTCCCTCTCTAATATCCTCTTAATTTCGCATCTAGTATGCATAATCATAGTCAAAATACTCATTAGATACTCTCTAATTCTCCGTATCCATGATCTATTGCATAAATCTTAATCTAATTATCAATCATGCAAGCAATTAGTCACTCTTAATCGTTGTTTAATGCGTGTCTAAAGAATCATCCACTAGTCACCATTGTGATTAAAAATCAAGTCAGCTTTGAGGTGGGCATGGTCCATTTCATTCTATTACTCCATAATGTGTATATAATTAAATTAAATTCAATTGTCCATGGATAAATATTTAATTAAGGAAAATTAATCCATCATTAATCATTAGGAAGGGAGAAATCCTCTCATCTATGCATGCAGTAAATCTGCAATTCTCTACTTGCATTAAGAAGTGATTAAGCACGTCTATTTCATCTCTAGTAGAACTGATTAAGTAAAAATTTGAATCTCATAATTATCTAGGTCAAGTAATTAACCTTACGGCCTATTCCCATACAACAAGTATGGTGCTATCGGGATTCTCTATGTTTTGAAGTAAGTCTAACCTCTTGTACAAGGGGAACTAATCCATCATCATGGTTGTATGTTACTCTCAATGTTAGCTCTCTTTTTCCAAGGTCTCAATTATAGTGATTATAAAATGGCCCCGGTAATGGGAACTCATTTTGGTGGTTCCCACGACTGTGAGGCGGGGACAAGTAACACTAATGGAAAGGAAAAAGCTCCCATGGTCGACCAAGTACCGGCCATCTCACGGAGCAATGACAAGGAAATTGTGGAGGTAGGTCAAGTTTTAATTCAAGTTTGTTAAAGCAACATTGCATTCGATAAGGTAGGATGAAAAACACATTTCTCAACATGTTGGAAATCAACGGAAACCACGGCATTTAAATTAATTGTATTTTATATTCAAGTAGGAAAGAATGCTTTCGGATGATACTGTCTGAAGTAGGAAGGATTGGTTGCTAGGGAAAATTTACTCAGCGAGTTCATTTTCAATTCCAATAATGATCTAGTCCGAACCCCCTCTTGATCATAGGGGGCAGCTCGTGAATTTATTCGTAGGAGCTAGAGTTCCTGGTTAAGGGCTCTTGAATCCACGGCTGCTGGTTAAACGGTGGATATCCACGACAGCAGGTTAAGCAGTGGAAGTCCACAACTACTGGTTAAGCGGTGGACAACCTAGTTGTATAGGAAACTAGGCGACAACGGGTGGAGTAAACACTCGCTGGGGGATTTCGTGCCTCCAGAGCATTGGAAATTTAAATAAATGAGTTTTTGAGTGAATTTTTACTAGAATTACTGTCTTGGTGCCGTTTTGAAATACTGGTTGAAGGGCTGTATTAAAGAACTTGTGAATCAGAAAAATAAACAAAGAACTTATATGTTGCAAAACCATTGTGGTAGTAAGTAGGTAACAAAGAAAGTGTGAGTATTGGGTGGAAAGTGGGGAACTTGGCTCGGGTTGCCGATGCCTATGAGAAGGGTGGTTCTGATTGGTCGGGAACTCTCCGTCCCCATAGTACTATAAATTGACGCTAGTATTACTCATTGCCCCAAGAGCGGCGAAGTCTCAAGTGTACGTGCCTCTGAAAGCTATGGGGACAAAGGCACTCAAGACCTATCTCCTCTTGGAAGGTGGGTTTTAGGACCGATAATTGATTAGACACGCTTCCACTGCGAGGTGGAACTAGATCTCGATGCTAGTAGGTTCGAACTCGACTCACTTTGTGATGAGAGATCGTCCGCTAGATGAACCATAAACCACTTTGTTTGCTTCCGATGTAGATCTAGTGGCCACCAGGTTTACCATCAGATACGTCGTTTGAGACAACGGGGTGGGGACCTCACACCTGGTATCAGAGCTATAGGTTTACGAACTAGAAAATGATGTTGTTTGAAAATAAGGGATAGTAGGATAGCTCGTACTCAAAGCTTGAGCATGATGTTTCCCAGAATAATGACATTGGATTTGTCTAGTGGATTGTCTCCTGAGTGATGTTAAAGAGTTTTACTCGTTGAGCTTGTTGGGATTCAGTGGGTTCCACATGATGTTTTTTGAGAAGTCATTGGTGCGACTAGTGCTGCGGGCAGGTAGCTTGTTGATGCACATAAAGTTATAAGTATGGATCAAAGCTCTCGAGTAAATTTTTTACCATTATTTATCGGACAATTTTGGATGTATTCAATGGAATTTAAACTAATGGTGGGATGGTTAAATCCTTGGTGATAGCTGTACAGATTAAGTAGGTTGGTTAAGCCCAAAAAGATAAATTTCTTCTTGAGTATGGAAAAGCCTAGGTTCATTTGAGAAGAGTGCTATAGTAATGAGTTTTATACCATTGGATAGGTACCATCTACCGCACTATATACTGCCGTTCGGGAGAAAAAGCTTCTCCTTAAGCAAGCTCAGCCTCCAACTTTAAAGGCGAAGGGGTTAATGTGGAGAGAGATGCGGAAGTATGGATGGAAGCAATGGACGACTATTTCGAAGCTGTGGGAACCCAACCCGTGAATCAAACCATGATTGCGATGTTCAGCTTGTCTGGCGATACCAAGGTATGGTGGAAGAAACATTGCAGGGACTTGGATATCAAGGGATCTTCCCAGTCATGGGAGGACATCAAGGTTGTTGTGATGGAGCGATACTTACCACCCGCTCACAAAGCCTTGAAGATGAATGAGTTTTTCTCACTTTGACAACTGACTTCTTCTATCGAAGAATCCTACTCAAAGCTCGTCACACTTCGGAGATATGCTCCTAGGATAACATTGGAACAGCAAGTAGAACGGTTTTGTCAAGGACTCATCGACCCCTTGAACAACCGACTAGAAGCTCTCAGGCCAGCAACTCTGCAAGATGCCTTGTTAAGGGCCAAACCGTTAGCTAAAGAGATTCAGAGGAATACCCAAGATAGTCAATACTATTTGTCAAAGAGGGCCAGGCCAGACAACTGGAGTAACATACCAATCAACCCTGCATACGACCATCGTCCGGTAGTAGCTACTACGGCAGCTACCGAGTTTCCCAATATAAGATGCTTTGAGTGCCAGGAGTATGGACATTACAAAAGCCGATGTCCAAAAAGGATTTCCCAAACATCCGGTGCTAATAATGTACCTCGAACGTCAACGGGCGAGGTCAACCAAACGGAAGACGAGGCCCAGAAAGAGGAAACATAGGACAAGGAAGCGGAGCTTTCGCTAATGCCGTAGTGAGACAACCAACTGTGGGTGACGAAGCTCATGAGAGAGCAGCTTTGTATGCCGCAACTGCTAATCCTAGTGAGCAATAATTCAAGCACCAGGATCTCATCAAAGTTCAGCAAAATAAGATGCATAAAGCTAAAGACTATTCTATTATCAAAGGATGTCTTTACTTTAGACAAAGGATATATGTACCTAAGTAGTTAGCATAGAGTTTATCCAGATGTATTCTTGAGATGAGGACATCTCAAATTTTTCACATTGGGGAGGATGTAAGGTCTCCGACCCCATGCTAAAAGAACACCATTGTACCATGAACCAATCATAATGGAAAAAGTTACTAATTTTTAGCAGATTTCCAAAATCTGCCGATGCCATGATGTTTAGAATGTCATAAAGCTTCCAAAATCGAACTAAAATAATTTATGTGAAAATTTTCCAAAAAAAGTAAGTTTTTTGTCACCCGACCCGTGAGTTTTGACCATTTCGAAAAACTGCACCCGTACCCCAAATTTGAAAAAAATGCATTTTTGGACGTCGGGGGCTGCTAAATATAGCAGGTACCCAGGTTAATACACCTTAGTTAAACCTTAGTATTGCAAGTTTCGGTTTTAAATTTTGATTCATATTGCCCATCTTAGGTTAAAATTAAATTTTCCTAAAGTTGTATGGGGAGGCACCAAGACTCGGGGGCTATGTGGGAACTGGCTCCAAGACACTGCAGACTGAGTTTGGCAGTAAGAGGACGCCCTCACACACTCACAGCGCTCATGGGCTACTTTCCATGCAAGAGAGAGAGAGAGAGAGAGAGAGAGACTAAGTGAGCTCTTGAGCAGGTTGAGACATTTGGTAAGTATGCAACTAGAGCTGTCATGCATGAAGTGAGTACTCCTCCAGATTTATATAGCAGGCAAATTCAAATTTTTCAGCTTGTGAGCCTATATAAGAGCATGATCACACACACACAAGCACACATATATGCTCATACACACACACACACACACACACATACTCCTACACACACACACACACACACACACACATTGAGGAGGTGCTGCCGGCAGATATAGTCTTTGGAAGAGGAGCTAGGAGGGAAGGTGCTACCCGTTTCTCGTCTCAAGGAGGCCCTTGCATCATAATTTTGAGAGGAATTCAGCCGTGACCTCGGTAATTTTTGATTTAATTCATGCTTGTTGTAATTCCCTCTCTAATATCCTCTTAATTCAGCATCTAGTATGCATAATCATAGTCAAAATACTCATTAGATACTCTCTAATTCTCCGTATCCATGATCTCTTGCGTGTTTAAAGAATCATCCACTAGTCACCGTTGTGATTAAAAATCAAGTCAGCTTTGAGGTGCAAATGGTTCATTGCATTCTATTACTCCATAACGTGTAAATAATTAAATTAAAATCAATTACCCATGGATTAATATTTAATTAAGGAAAATTAATCCATCATTAATCATTAGGAATGGAGAAATCCTCTCATCTATGCATACTGTAAATCTGCAATTCTCTACTTGCATCAAGAAGTGATTAAGCACGTCTATTTCATCTCTAGTAGAACAGATTAAGTAAAAATCTGAATTTCATAATTATCTAGGTCAAGTAATTAACCTTAGGGCCTATTCCCATAGAACAAGTATGGTGCTATTGGGATTCTCTATGTCTTGAAGTAAGTCTAACCTTTCGTACAAGGGGATTTGCTGATTGAAACTAATCCATCATCATGGTTGTATGTTACTCTCAAATGTTGGCTCTCTTTTTCCAAGTTGTCAATTAAGTAGTGAGTATAAAATGGCCCTGGTAAAGAGAACTCGTTCTGGTGGTTCCCATGATCGTGAGAAGGGGACAAGCAACACTAATGGAAAGGGAAAAGCTCCCATGGTCGACCAAGTACCGGCCATCTCACGGAGCAATGATAAGGAAATTGTGGAGGTAATTCATGTTTTAATTCAAGTTTGTTAAAGCAACATGGCATTCGATAAGGTAGGATGAAAAACGCATTTCCCAACATGTTGGAAATCAACAAAAACCACGGCATTTAAATTAATTGTATTTTATATTCAAGTAGGAAAGAATGCTTTCGGAATATACGGTCTAAAGTAGGAAAGATTGGTTGCTAGGGAAAAATTTAGCTCAACGAGTTCATTTTCAATTCCAATGTTGATCTAGTCCGAACCCCCTCTTGATCACAGGGGGTAGCTCGCGAATTTATTCGCGGGAGCTAGAGTTCCTGGTTAAGGGCTCTTGAATCCACGACTGCTGGTTAAGTGGTGGATATCCAGGACTGTTGGTTAAGCGGTGGAAGTCCACGACTGTTGGTTAAGGAGTGGACAGCTTAGTTGTATGGGCAACTAGGCGACAACGGGTGGAGTAAACACTCGCTGGGGAATTTCGTGCCTCCAGAGCATTGGAACTTTAAATGAATGAGTTTTTTGAGTGAATTTTTACTAGAATTACTTTCTTGGTGCCGTTTTGCAATACTGGTTGAAGGGCTGTATTAAAGAACTTGTGAATCGGAAAAATAAACAAAGAACTTATATGTTGAAAAACCATTGTGGTAGTAATTAGGTAACAAAGGAAGTGTGAATATGGGGTGGAAAGTGGGAACTTGGCTCGGGTTGCCAATGCCTATGAGAAGGGTGGTCCCGATTGGTCGGGAACTCTCCATCCCCATTGTACTATAAATTGACACTAGTATTACTCATTGCACCAAGAGCGGCGAAGTCTCAAGTGTACGT
>NC_140956.1:51369532-51549532 GCF_014529385.1 Adiantum capillus-veneris
CGTGGCTTCATTTTTAGTGACTCGAACAAGCTCTGTGCTTGGCAAAGCCCTTGTTGTAAGGCCAATATTATCTTCTCATTGGTAAAGACTTCAACATATTCCTTCAAGTTTGGAAGAGGACTATTGTTTTTCATATGCATTCAACTCCAAATGCACTCTTGCTTCTTATGTGCTGGTGAGAGTACTAGACCACTATTAGAGCATTGAAACCTTGTAAGCTTATTCAATTTGATAGTGCAATGTAGCAAGTCCAATATATCAAAAGCACTCTCTATCCCAATCATCCCACCCATTTTGCTGGAAAAAAAATCGGTTGTATCAGAACCTCTAAGATTTAATGGATATTTAACACTAGGTTGGTAACCTAACAGGACATAAAAGTGTCCTTTCAGGGTTTTGAAAAAAACCTCCAAAACCATAGTAGATCCACTCATTTTGTAAAATCCTTTCATGAGGTTATAGTTCAAGGCCTACTACACATGTAAAAAATAAGAAACTTGTAAAATTTCTCATCTTTTGGTCACACCAAGCCTCCAAAGTTGATGGACTAGTACATTTTCATCAAAACAGTCATTTCTTACGTTTTGTTGCATAAAAATAAGATTAGGGATTTTTGTAGGGCTTGAGATAAATTCCCTAGTTAACTTCAATGGGTTGGTGATCACAACATATGATTGCTTCTCACTCACTATTTTTTGTTTTGCCAAAAGAAATAGGTACAAAAAAGTTGAATTTTTACCATTTTGCAGACCTATCATCAAAGTTTCTATAGCCACACTCAATACAAATAATATATGTATACACATGCACTTAACATCCAACCACTCTATGGCAAGTAATTATCTAGCATGAGTTTTGTTTCTCAGCAACATATATATTGGCAACGTCTTGAAAGATGTATTCATGCACTCCAGGAAAAAAATTTATGGCCTTTCACAAGAAGATTTAGAAATTTTCTAATGTAGGAAAACGGAGTCTTTTCAAGTGTTTTTCATACAATGAATAACATCATGAGCTTCTGCTCGAGAGGCTCCACATACCTAGCTAGGTACGATTGGGGGCAGGGGGGCCCCAATCGTACCTATCTAGGTATGTGGAGCCTCTCGAGTAGAAGCTCATGATGTTAAGGTAAGTCACAATGTGGGAATTATTGTGAAAATTTGTTCAAAATGTCTTGTGTTTCTCTCTTAGCATTTTGTAGGACAATGAAGTGGGGGATCTCTAATTAGAACCGGGAGTGGCTCATTGTCATGCCCTGAAGGGTCCAATTGGTAGCATAGATCTTCGACAATCTACAAGAATGACGTCGGATGGTGCAATGAATCATACAAGAGATGCGTGCAGGTTTTAAACAGGTTTTTAAAGTGCCACAAAAACATTATGGCCTTTCTCTCTTGGCCCCAACTTAAGGACAGTGAAGTTGGGGGTCTCTTATTAGAACGGGGAGGGTCTTGTTTTCATGCCCTAAAGGGCGCAATCGGTAGCATAGAGCTTCACCAATCTATAGGAATGACGTTAGGTGTTGCGATGAAGCATACAAGATATGCACACAGGTTCTTAACACTAGGTTTGTAACCTAACAGGACATAAAAGTGTCCTTTCAGGGTTTTGAAAAAAACCTCCAAAACCATAGTAGATCCACTCACTTTGTAACATTCTTTCATGAAGTTATAGTTCAAGGCCTACTACACATGGAAAAATTAAGAAACTTGTAAAATTTCTCATCTTTTGGTCACACCAAGCCTCCAAAGTTGATGGACCAGTACATTTTCATCAAAACAGTCATTTCTTACGTTTTGTTGCATAAAAATAAGATTAGGGATTTTTGTAGGACTTGAGATAAATTCCCTAGTTGACATCAATGGGTTGGTGATTAGAACATATGATTGCTTCTCACTCACTATTTTTTGTTTTGCCAAAAGAAATAGGTACAAAAAAGTTGAATTTTTATCATTTTGCAAACCTATCATCAAAGTTTCTATAGCCACGCTCAATACAAATAATATATGCATGTTTTCTTAGTTCCCTATTGTCCTTTAGGTTCATAAGGAGCCATGGAGCATGTCAAAAGAATAATAAATCTCTTACCAAGGGGAATCTTGGGGACAAAGATGAAGTGCTAAATACAGCAAACATGAAAAAACTGGGTTCAACATTAAGAGTTGTAGAATCCCATAGAAACTATTCAATATCTAGCCAAATTTGATCCTTGTGACTAGATATGGTTACTACCTACAAAATGCATGTAGTTGTCACAAGAAATTAACAATATTGAAAAAGCTCTACTTGATATACTAGAATGTTTCGTTTTCTTCTATAATTGTAAAAATCAACCATCGTTGTCTACTATGAAAAATAGGGTATTAGGTGCCCCAAAACTCAAGTAATATTAGCTTTATGTTACAATATGCAACATAGAAAATCAAAACTGCATTTGGATATCATGAAAGCCACCAAAAAAATCATAGAAGAGCTAAAATTGGCTAAAAAACAGTATTTGACAATTTTTGTAATTTAGTCATAGGTTACAAGTTTAACATTTATTTATCCCTAGAAGCATCAGGACATGTTGAGGACTACTAAAGATAGTTCTCTAGCATTATAGACCTCACAAACATGAATTCTAGAGTGGTATAGTTGCAAAAAGTTGAAAAAATCCAAAAACAGGACCCGTTTTTTCACACAGTTTAGGTTGTGAAATGTTGTGCAAGGACAAGGTTAAAGATGGAATTGATATTCCAAAAAAATGTCGAGTTTTTTTCAGCTCATGAGACAACTTTCTAGACAGATAGCACCTCAAAATCCATTTTGAAACTCTTGACATAATTCAAGGAAAATGGTCACTTAACAGGACATAAAAGTGTCCCATTACCAACCTAGTGTTAAGAAGCCTATACTCCAGGAGAAAACTTTATGTCCTTTCTCTCTTGCCCCCAACTTAAGGATTGTGAAGTTGGGGGGGGAGTGGCTCAATTCATGCCCTGAAGGGCACAATCAGTAGCATAGAGCTTTGACAATCTACAAGAATGACGTCGGATGCTGCAATGAAGCACAGAAGAGATGTGTGTAGGTTTTTAAAATGCCATGTAACAAAATGTCATGGGTAAAGCAAGAATACCCTAGGGGTAAATCGAGATTGGGTAGCTGACATGATCTTAGATCCGGAAAACGTCACAGAGTTTCAATTCAAGCCAGCTACCAACTGTCCATGCTTACTTGTCCTTTCACTAGTCTACACATTGTCTTTATAATCGGGCCTTGCCAGTCCTTGTAAAGGGGGGTGTCCCCGTATTAGAGGTTTTACCCTAGTACAGATGGACCACAAAGGTTCTCGTTCAAAAAGTCATTTAGCGTAGGTCCATCGCATATTTTGACCATGTCAAAAATGGCCTTTGAGATCTCTTTATACCTATGGCTTTGACCATCGTGCATGATATTTTATGCAACATCTTGCATAAAATCCCAACCTTACCTCAAAATTTGCCCCAGCCTATGAGCTTCAAGTACATTGCTGCAAAATCTTTGAACACCCTTCTACTGTAAGCTCTCAATACTTGACTAACGTAAAGATCTTACTCTTACAGAAAGTATTGAGATCTTGCATGTGACCCACCACAACTTTTGGGATGTCTCTCATAGTTTTGCAACATGTGAGCTCCTTTTGAGTGAGATAGCCTAGCCTTCTTCCATGCTTGGTTCCTCTCCCACCTCTACAAATGTTTACCTTCCATTCCCTATAAAGTCTCATTCAAAAATCATCATGTTTTGTGATACTTTTGCATAAATTGCAAGTGAGATTAGTATTAGAAAATGGTTGTCCAGTACTTGATGCCCACAAGCACATCTTGTGTTGAAAGCAACCTTCTATAATACACTCCTGCATTGCATATCTAATTGTCCCCTTTATATAAGGTTCAACATACCAATCATATCCAGCCTTTAAGTCAAGCAGCAAAGGCTTTACATTGACTATCTTATTGTTGATTGTTATGGTTTCATCCCAATATCCCAAACACAATAATGATAATGGATTCATCACAAAATCCAATGGGAAAATATACAAACCCAAAGACCAAATAAGTACTCATAAAAGACATTCAAAATATATACAAAACAATATATATCAATGTATTGACACCTTCATGATGCATCATTACGAAAGATCTATATTGTGTATTCATTCTAAACTCTAATGGAAAATTCAGCTCACCATTGTCATTGACGACACTTGAAAGCATGCTTATCCCAGGAACCTTTGTTGAGATTAAAAAATTGATGATTGGTTGTTGTTTTCCATCAAGTACATTCTTCTTGTATGGACAACCTAGAAGACCGCACATGACAGGCATAGATTGCTCATTCACTTTCTCGATAGCCTTTAAATGGGTTTTGGAGTGCATCGTAGTTTTACCAAGAATTTTTCTTTATAATCATGAGGGCTGGTTCTACCAACTCAAACTGTGCATCTGTATTTGAAAAACAAATATATTAGAAAATATAAATATTTCTATATGAGCATAATGAAGCGAAGAAATCAAAACTACACCTAATTTTTGTTGGTTTCATTGAAATTACTCATTGCTTTCAAGGAGGATGTAATCACTAGAGCGTCATCCTATTTGGCACGCTTGGTAGTTGACCACATTCATGACACCATATCCTTACAACTCCATGGCCTTTAATCGTCTCTATTTTCAGCTCAAAGTGGTCATCCCTGGGTACTATCGTGTTGCTTAGCTTAAGACGTATCCTTTTGCACTCTTCTTCTCACACATAAATAATACGTTGGGGCACTAAACACAAATCTTTAGCACTTGGTATACTCTCAAAATTTTGATTGTTTTGTTCTTTGTGAACAATTGGTCAAGTGGCCCTATGGAAGATTACTGCTATTAGAAATTGAATATATTAATGAATCTTTTTTAGCTAAAATCATTATCATTAGACAATAGAGTGATACCGTCTCTAACCTATTGAACAAGATTTTGTTGGACAAGAATGAGAGCCAATTTTCGTGCACGTTCTAGTTGGGTAGAGATGGGAAGAAATTGCGAAGAAGTTGCATCAAGATGGGACATGTAGCAAGCAACATCAATCATAATCTCTTGAGTCTACCCATATAACACAAAATATCTTTGATGCATCGATGGTTACCTTATGGAGCTGCCTCTAACCATTTCACTACACTATAGCTTACAACCTTTCTTGCTCTACATAGTTGCGAAGTAGATTGACCATTTGATGGGTCAAGTCACTATTTACCACCTTTGCTAACTTTATCAATGGGTATTACCTACATAACAACATTAGTACTTGTGCTACCTCGCCTCGGACACCAAAGTTGAAGATTTTGACATGGCTGTCTTCACAGTTTTGCCAACACATGTCACACACCATCATTATTGTTTTGAGCTTTGTGGCGAGCATACTAGTCGCTTGCCATATGCAAGGTCTTAAGCTCCAAGGCACTGTGGTAGGCTCAAGCTATATGGAGCCATGGCAAGCTCAACCTCCTCTAAGCTATGTAGCGCATGGCGAGGGAGGTGTATTCAAATTTTGGTTACTGTGAATAACAATAAAAATTCATTCAGTAAGATGTGTTGGGTCCTAGTGTCAAAACATTTCAAACCCACCACAAACACGAGAAACATCTAACCCTCGAAAAAAAAGGTTGTCCACGTCGTATGTGAAACCTCAGACCCCGTTGATTCAAAGACAACCCATAACCAACAACCCCTTTTTTTTTTGCTTCCTCAATTGCAAATTAACAGTATATTTTCTTTTCAATAGTGTGAATGGGCTACATCATGGAAAAGGGATGTTGAGACATGGGTGTGTGCAGTCTGAATGCACCATTATAGTCTTAGTGATAGTGCCCTTCCTAGCTTTGATCCAACACCATTAGGAATAAGGAAAGTGATGCTTGCAACCAACATTACAGAGGCATCTATAACCATTAATAGAATCTACTACGTAGGAGATCCAGGTTTTGCTTGCAAAATGTCCATAATCCCACGCTTGAGTTAGACTCACTTATCATCATTTCTCAGGCTTGTACAAAGCAAAGAGTAGGGCAAGCAAGCAAAACAAGACTAGTAAAATAATATTTCTTATACACGAAAAGAGAGTATAGAAATTTGATTGAAAAGATTGTAAATGAAGGTGACAAGGCTTGGCGCACTTCTCCCTTGTGATCCCCTATCCTTTTTTCCTATACAAATTACTACACTCAAGAGAATTTCAACGAGACCTTTGGTGGCAATGCTTTTGGTAAGCCCCAACTACCAGAGTCCTCTCCTAAAATCTTCTTTATTGTCCCTTGCAAACCCCCTAGTTAATGATGATGGTGGTGATGCGGTACTAGAATAGTTTACTGCTAACACATAGCACAAAATCGATGCTTGGGATAACGATACTAGCATAGATTACTACTAACACATAGCACAAAACCGACAATATTAATAACACACGTAGCACTAACATAAATAGCTACCAACATAGATAATACTATTAAGTTCTTAGCATGGGGTACTAAGATTGTGGACTAATATACAACATGATTAATTCTTTTGAATTAAAAAATAGGCTTAAGTAGATTTTCTACATACATAGATATCATTACCCTTTTATATGTATATTTTGTATCTCTATAACAAGATCGTCCCCCTTCTATTGAACTCAAGTGCTATCAATAACTTTGAGTGAAACCCCGAGTGTATGGGCATCATTTGGGACAGCAAAACATGCATAGATGGCTAGGAAAAGGCTCCATACAGAGATGCAAAATATGTCACACACTCCAAAAAATAGTGGATGGTGAAAAGTGCACATATGGACACAAGAATATATTAGAGAACTTTCAATGCCCCAGCTATGATAAAACATGAAGAACCATGAATTTATGCTATAAAAAATGCGTACATCATAAAGAGAAAAATGATTTTTCTTGGACCTTGTGTGGCATCACCCGATCTACCTATTTGTCCACTCCTACTATAGACAGAGAGAATCTCACTTCATTGGGAGAAATCTTGAAAACCTCCATCCCATCCTACCACTACGATCAAGGATACTATACCTCCTGTAAAAGGATTTCAAGTACCTACTCGTAGTAGGACATCAATACCAACCAAACAAGTTTAGGCATCATGCCACTTCAGTGAACCTCATCAAGTGCCAAGTCATACAGCCTACATGCATTGAACCATAAGGATATAAAAAAGATTTTTCTCGCCGACTTAGTAGGATAGGTCCCTTGGAATATCCTTCCTTTTGGGGACATACTCAATAGGGGGAGAGAATGAGAGTTCCCTAAGCACTAAACACACGTCACCACAATTTGCAGCTTCATTAGTATATACCCATGGAAACAGTGTATGTGCATATTGTCAATCTTACTCTACCAAGAGGCTCTTATCTCTCGATCAAGCACTTCATGTCCGTTGACTAATGTAACATTTTCCCTTTTCTTTTGGGACTAGTCTTCCCCCTCATAAAATCCTATATCTATAAAATCCTTGAGGGGGAAGGAGGAGATCCCTCTTTGAGAGACTTGAGGTAGTCTTCCCCCTCATAAAAGACTCTATGTATACAATCCTTGCTGTTTACAGGAAGGAAGTGGATGTTAGGAAGGTACCCAAGGTTTTCTTCCAAACAACATGGGGGGTTGGGGCTTCTGGACATTGTTTCCTCTTGAACAATTGTTGTAAAGTGGATTCTCAGATCCACTAACTCAGATGGCTATTGATCCCTTCTCATTACAAGAAAAACCTTGGACTTTCACACCACCTTGTGTAGAAGCTAGAAATGATTTTCTCTTGAAGACATTCCCATTGGTGATCATTTTTTGTCCCCAAAAGTACTAAACTGATCTCTAGGTTTTGGCACACTTGGAATACCCTCAAACTTGAGGGAAAACAAGCATGCTACCCCTCCCATCTCATAAACTCTCCTTGCAGGATTCTATATGGTGCAATAACTTAATTGCCCCTATAGCTATAGATCAGGCACTTAAAGCCCATAAGTGCCTTAAAGTAGGTGTAGTACATTGGAAGCATATAAAAATCATTATTCCAAGGAACATACTCACTTGGGGACATACTCAATAGGGGGAGAGAATGAGAGTTCCCTAAGCACTAAACACACGTCACCACAATTCTTTTTTGTCTTAGATGATTCTCTGTAAGAAACCTTTACAAGCACTAAAATAAAAGTTCTAGACTCTTCTTTACCTTAGGAAGGTATCCTTCACTCCAACCTGGATCCTTCCATTTGGAGGGAACCGTTCACTATGGACTTTATTGAGTATTGATAGTGAACACAGTGTCACTTGTCACACTTAGGTATTTAGCAATGATCAGGTGGGTTAAGTTGTAATACCATTGCTTAGTTCTAAGTGCAATCTGAAAGCACTCATTATGGTTTCATACTTGTAGTATTATAGCTTGGGGAGTCCACTATATAAAGATGACATATAGCACATGTGAACAAGAGGCATTTAAATAATCTTTAACTTGTATATTTTCAAGTATTATATGTATCTTTTATGTATACATTTAAAAAATAATAATAACTTTTATATGTGAAAATTTTGACTTTCTTAATTAAAAAATCTTTTATATAAATTATTTTTTTTATAAATGTATTTTATTATAAATCTTTTATTTTGTTTGCATGTGGTATCTTACATATATCCTAGTGGACATCCGGGATTATAAGAGAAGTAATGTGCTCAATCACTATTATGTTAAACTAAAGTGAGTGACAAAGTGAGTGACAAAGTGAAGTAATGTGCTCAATCACTATTATGTTAAACTAAAGTGAGTGACAATTTCAGTGTATACATAAGCTTTGGCCCATCTACGTTTTAAATAGCCTATAAGTTTAGTTTCTTTTAGGGAATTTTTATTAACTTGATTCTTGTCTATGGCGGCTACAAGAGGAAGCAGGGTGAAGACCACATGATGATTATGTATATGTAGTTTAATATCCTTCCACGCATAAGGCTTAGATTCATGTAGGACATGATGCCCACATTTAAGATGTTACTTGAAATACTTGAAAAAAGCTGCAAACATAAGTTTTCTATAGGTGAGATTTATCTAGTGTTTTCTAGGACAAAACTCTCCTTTATGGAGGGAGTAATTTTAGGACACAAGTCACAATGAGCATCCTAGGGTGGCTACTAGGGACTAAGAACCTAGAGGCTATGATACTAATGGTTAAAATATATCCTAGGATGATAGAAGGCAATTAACTAAAGAGGTACACACATGGAAAGGGGCCATATATTTAGGGGGCAAGGCCTCGCTATAAAATGAGTTTGTTGAGAGGACCTTCAGTGTGGATGTCCACATCTCTCTTCATGCATAGGGCTTGCAAGGTCTAATTATGGAGGTCATGCTCTCTCTTTGCATGAAATAAATGGCAAGGTGATGTATGACTGTATTTGGCTCTCTTGTGAGCACAAGTAGTTCATAAGGACACAGGAGTGTGTGTGAGTGTGTGAGTGTGTGTGCGTGTGTTTTGGTGACGGGGGGAGGAAACTCCAAATCTTGATACTTCTCTCTCTCTCTCTCTCTCTCTCTCTCTCTCTCTATAATTGTGTCTTTACGCTCATGCAATTGCCTCCTTGTTGAATATAATCATGGGTTTAGCAAGAGGTTGTGAGTTGCATTACAATTAAGAGACGGTAGTGGCAAGTCTCCCCTTATTTTTCTAACACACAATGCCTAAATGCATTGACCACATTGACAAAGGTGATCTCATTTGGATTTGAAATGGTGACGTATGCTTTGGAAACAATCAAAAGTCTTTCCATCAGAGGAAAGTGAAATCCTATCATTGCAATAAATCATGCCAAAAAAGAAAGTGAGCAATTTTGAATAGTTGGGTTTCAGTATAGCCAAAACAAGTCGACACTAACGCGCAGACGGAGGCATTGCCTACTGAGAGAGAGGGAGAGAGGGAGAGAGATCTCGACTGCTTTGGTAACGCAGATGAGAAAGAGATAGAGAGAAAGAAAGGCTACTTTTATTAGTAAGCCAAAAAAAATAGCCTAAAAAGTCTAAAAGAATGCCTAAAAAATGTGTAAACAATTTGGTAGACACCACGCCTATATCACTACCTGCAAGCAAGCAGTGCCAACAAAAGGGGCGTTTCTTAAGCCAAAAGAAATAGTGAAAATTTGGAGGATGGATCCTATAAAATGATCTCAAAAGCAAAGATAAAGTCAAAGATTCCACCAATTGTATTGTGAATCCAAGCAAAGAAAGTATGTGCATACCTTGGCACTAAGTGACACCCATCTTTAATGCGGGGGGTGGTAATGGGATCGCCAGTCCGGGTTGGGGGTGGAATATCGAGACGCACTAAACACAGCTGTGCAAAAAATGAGGCACAGTAAACCTGGCTAGCGGAAAAAACGAGGCGTGCCACCAAGATTTGAACCGATGACCCTGCAATCCAAGTTGAGAGTCATCTAAGCTAACCACCTCAGCCGCGGGTGCATCATGTATGAACAATTGTTTTTATGACCTTATATTGTGAGGTGACATGCATTCCCCAAGTTGTCCAGGTTTTTCCCGTGTCCAAGTTTACTTTTTGATTTGATGCTTGCGGCTATGATCTCCCTGAACTTCCCCGCCCTTGATCCCCCCCCCCCTCCTCTTTACTTCGTTAGCGTAGTGTCCAGTTTCCGCTCCTTGGCCCCTCAACAGCCCACGTGGCTCTGGCCCCTCAAAAGCTAAAAACGTGGGCGCGTCTCGCTGTAAAGCTCTAAAATAAAAAACAGCGCCATCAAAAGCCCCGAAGCTCTAAAAAAAACAGCGCCGTCAAAAGCCCCGAAGCAGAATAAAAGTAAAAACAGCGCCGTCAAATGCAGAAACGCAGCAACAAGCAGAATTCGCCGCACTACCTCTTGTTGAACTGCACCGCCAAAGCCCTATGTCCCACACAATTTGCCTATTGCATTCTCCTCTCCCAACTCACGGCAACTCAAAGAGCAACGGCAACACAGAGAGCAGGACGAAGACCAGTGAGCATCAGGTTCTCTCTCTCTCTCTCTCTCTCTCTCTCTCTCTCTCTCTCTCTCTCTCTCTCTCTCTCTCTCTCTCTCTCTCTCTCTCTCTCTCTCCACCGACCTTGGCTTGATTAAATAATTTATATATAGAGCCTAGACCTGGTTTGACCCCTGCAAGTAGAAATTTGAACTTGTTAAATGCCTCATCCTTAAGCTGGCCCTTCTATGAGACTTTTTGGTCCAAAAAAAATGCTTGTGAGACACACACACACACACACAAGCACCTCATGGCACAACTCATGTACACCAGTGTTCGGGAAAATTCATTTTCACAAACATACAAAAATCCCTCCAAGACAAATGTGAACCGGAAATTTTACAATACTAGTGAGTATTTTTACAACATTAAACTATTTTTCATGTATTTCCTTGTTCCAAGCCTGCAACTCGACAGAGAGCGGTGCTCTCGTGGGACGCAAAAGCGATGTGGTTGCATTCAAGGCTTTCCAATCAATCGGTCACAAATCTTTTCCAATCAGCTCTTCTGCAATTTTCTCTCCCACTTTGCACTATACATCTATCGAAAATTCATTGCTCCAGGGTTTGTGGCGATGATGCAGGGTAGGAGTAGTTGGAGGACCTCCAGGGCCATGGAGTACACAGATGGCATTAGCAAACCAGGGCTAGTCATTGCGCACAACACTACTAGCAATTCCCTCTTATCAGCTCTAATTTTTTGCTTGGTGATTGATTACTTGTTTCTATGGATCTTCATTGCTTGCTAGTGCATCTTGCTTGAATAACTTATTTGATGTTTTGAGACCATGTCCACCTTGTGCAACGTCTAGGAGGGGAGAGTTATTCTGCACGAGCAGGGGGTGTGCATGTTGAGGATGAAGGGGTCTCACTGGAAGGAATGGCAGAAGTGTTCACGATAGTAACTAGGCCTTCTCGCTCGTAGAAAAAAATCCTACCTCGTCGACATAGCGAGAGCATTCTTCAATGTCATAGATTATGTAGGCCAACCTCCTCCCTATTCATTCCAGCAGTAGAAGGTCGACAATGTCACTGTTTGCCTCATCACCATATTCGAATTGACCTTCATATGCAGTAAAGCCTCTGTGCCTTCCCGACGTAGCAATCATAGCAGCTTTGTGTGTATGTCCACCTTCAACTACCTTACTCAGCTCGTTCCTGCAGGCGCAACTACTTATGGCCTAACTGTACCGTGTTTCACTGCAGACAGATCAAGAGAAACTTGGACACATCTCCTCTACATTTGCAACAGCGACATATTCCAACATGCGGTGAGTAAGAATGCCACATTTTAATCTTGAACGCTAAGGACACAGTAAAAAGGAACACACTGAAACTTGCATGCTGCCGTGGGAATGGCACGTTCCCTCGTATTATAAAAGTTGGGGAGGACTGTGCAAACTCCCCCGTGCAGGGACACCAGCACGTTTTCTTTTTTTTTCTATAACATAAGAGGTGAAGAACACATACAAATAATGAGATTACTCTTAGAACCTTCAACATTGTGCTATCACTTTTCTAACTCTTCGTACTTATTCTTTGCAAGGGACATTCAGGAAATCAGCTATCACTTGCCTCTTCTCAGTTCGAAATCCCACAACATCCCAATCTGGCACCAGGTACATGGTTGTTTCAAACGCTTGAACTGTTCGTTGCTTAGCCGTGACTAGTAAGTAAATATCACAAGGTTCTCATCGCATTGAACCATTAAGATTGAGTCCGACTTAAGCCTTCAATGGACCATCACCGAAAGCATAGGATACACCTCAGCAGAGCGAAAGCGAGACATCGCACTTCAATCAAGAAGAAGGCTAGATTTCTACCATGCTCACAATCATGGATTGATATCGTCAATTTAGTACACCGGTGGAGTTCAGACGTAGCAGCGACATTCAGACCTTTAAGCATATGCTTTGTTTGTGGTGTAGTTTTCATACAAAGAAGTGCCTCTTTTGATTGTACTCGCGCTCTAGATGAGACATCGATTGCAATGTTTGCTAGCAATCTATTGGTATCCAGCTTAGAGGCTACACAAATAGAAACGCAATGAGTGCAGTGCTCCACTTGTGAGAACTCAAGCGCACGTCACAGATATTGTGTGCTCTTACTTCCAGACTACACCAGAAGAATATTGAATGGAAATCAGCTTCACATACAGCTACTGAGCGTCATCGACATATCTGTCAATGCCATCTCAACAGTGACAACAATTGCACGAGGTACACTAGACAGACGATCAATATTAGATAACCCTATGCTATCATGGAGTAAAGAGCATAGAACAACCTTCACAGAGCAAGATCTAGCTACATCACAAGTGGCAGACATACTTGCATTCAATCTTGAGAACAACTTCGTACTACAGAAGTACATGACGATGGATGAACGACCGAATAAGAATCTTGGCCTCTGCATACTAAGTGAAGATAGTGTGAGTAAGATCATTCAACAACAACAAGACAACGCGCCGTTTGCACTGATGGTGCAACTGGACACAAGTTTGATGTTTGGTATCATTGAAAACATCGTTGAACCAGCCAGGAGAAGAGCATTCACCGCTAGCAATACTTACGAATTTGCTTCTATGTAGCTCCGTGGCCGTCAACTATCGCTAGAGATAACAATTACTTTCAAGCCCAACGGCATGGCTGCCGCAGTAAGTTCCGTGAACGACATCACAATAGAGACAGCAGCGTTTCCATTCCTATTCCCTTTTAGGAAAGGCCAGTATGATGGTAAAATCAACTCCAGTATATATGTAAAGATACTTGCATCGACTCTGTTCTCCGTTTACACCCTGTACAAGCCATACCTGCTCATAATGTATCAACTAAAGAAGGCACTTATGTTGGCTAACAATACACACACGAGCTTGTTGCAAAGGAACATTGATAGCTACAAGAGGGCCAATCGTACAGCAACTGATGAAATTACTGTGAGACATGTGCTTCGGTACAGCACCCCTTCCAGCATGCCAGGTTCCTGCTCGTGGCACCGCAAGAACCTAAAGGACTTGATAGCAATGGTGGACGAATGGGGAATGCCTGATTTCTTCTTAACTTTCACTACCGATGAGGTCACAAACACAAGATGGCCTGAGATTGACACGATCGAGCTAATTGCACGTCAGTTGAACGCCTCCTTCACTTGGACAGACTGCCCAGTCGAATGCGCCCTCACCTTCCACACTAAGTTCCAAATTCTTATGTCCAAATATATACTTGCGAAAGGTGTGTTGGGCCGTGTGCAACACCACTTGGTTAGATATGAGGTCCAAAACAGAGGATCACTGCTTGCTCATGTCATACTGTGGATGCATGAAGAAGACAGAGAGCAACTATCTGCTGAGATAACTACATACATCCCACGAGAAACTAGCTCTGTGGTTTTGCCAGAAGTAAGCCGCCTCCGAGAACTCGTACTCAGGAAACAACTTCACAAGTGCCGTACAAGTTGTTACCACGGTCAAAGAGATGGAGTATGTAAACACAGGTTTCCATTTCCTGCGCAGCCAAATCCAACCCAGTCTTCAACGAACAAAATCACAGATGGCAATACTTCAGGCCCCGACATGAAGACAGAAATGTCGTACCGTACCACGCTACACTGTTTTTGCTATGGGGTGCACATATGAATATACAGCGGGTCACCAATTCATCGTTGTTCTACTACCTCTTGAAGTATGCACTCAAAACTGAACCAATGGGCCATCTCAACATCCGCTCAGAAGATGCAGAGCGCTTAGACCTAGGTGGCCTTGACACTGTAAAATTGAAGCTGATCTCAGTCTCTTTACTATCGAAACCTATCTCAAAAACAGAAGTGGCATTAATTTTTTTGCAAATCCCAATCATTTCAAAGAGTCATACCGTCCAATACGTCGACTCATCACCCCCGACACTACGACAACAAATCATTTCTCACAACAATGATGTCGTGTTGCACCCTGTCGATCTGTACTATGCACGACCACAAACTCTGGAGAACCTTACATTCTACGACTTCCACAAGAATTACACAGTGACGAAGGGAAAAGAAAGGAAAAAAAGTATTTCAGAGGCGAACACCTACGGCCAATCGCTGCAGCGGCAACACCGATTGGTCCATTTCATAGACTTCCACCCAGGGCATCATCCGAAGGCTTTCTTTTACAACGTGTTGCTAAAGAGCATCACCTTCAGAAATGAATCCCAGCTGCTCTCACCGGAGAACACGTCTAGGTCATACTATCTTGAGTGCAAACTTAGAAATTTGATACTGACAAATGAGGACCTTGAGATGTACATCACAGAGTACACACAACAAAATATGCTCACAACAGATCAAACACACTAATTTTACAACATGATACTATGGAAGACATCCTCAACAAAGGCTCCCTCATTTCAATCTCCAGATGTGCAAACAGACTACGAGCAACAGGACACGTCTTCTCGTATCTCTACCCTTCTAAACGAGCTTCAAAACGTCCAAAACGCGTCACTGATATCTGAACAAGCAGAGATCTACAAGAAGCTCACAGCAGCAAAGGGTGGACTGCATGTGATCACAGGCACTCTTGGGAGTGGCAAAAGCTTCCTCATAAGATATATCACAAGCCAACTCATAATGCAAGGGAAAATTGTCACACTCGCTGCTTCGACTGGTGCAGCAGCCACGAGGTTAAGCAGCATCGCAACAACTGTCCATTACCAATTCAAGATACCAGTGCGCACACAACAGTATCCCCTGTCAATCTCTGAAACTGATGACAGATACTTCAGCATCAAAGAAGCAGACACGATTATCATAGACGAGATTTCTATGTTGACAAAGAAAACTTTTGATCTCATAGTACGACAAATTGTGAATGTCACAAACGGCACACTGCTAGACCCATTCAAAGATAAAAAGGTCTTCTTGTTCGGTGATTTGGCACAGTTGCCGCCGGTATGCAGGCATCAAAGTGATTAGTGCTACTCATGCCACATCACAAGGTCCACTTATTGGTCCACTACTACTACGTACATTATGTCTTGTTCAGTGCGCCATGCAAAAGATATCTCTTTCATAGAGTTCCTCAATACAATAAGAGTCAGGCTCCCCACAAAGAAAGAGATCAACGATGCGCTCGGTGACCGCATCATAAAGCAAGATCAAATAGAGCAACACATGGATAGGAATATGACAATCATTTGCACACACAAAAGTGACGTTCGATATTATAATAACCTTCTCTTGGAACGCTTCCATCAGCATAGTCACATCATCCAAATCGGCCTCAAGACAAATGCACACAACGTCCCTGAGCTCCAAGCATGGCTTGAAGATCTCGACTTCCACGCAATTGACAGAATAGAAAAAGGAGCAAAGGTGCTGATAACAGAGAACATAGACTTAAAAATTGGAGCAGCCAATGGATCACTATGTCGCGTAGACGAAATCCTCCAAGATGAAGAAGGAGGCGTCAAAGCAATCAAAGTCACACTCGACACATCCAAACAGGAACTTACACTTCGACGGTCAAAGCATAGCAGGCGGACATTCAATGGGCACTGGTATCATAAATCCACATTCCCAATAGCTCTCGCCTATGCTATGACTGGACACAAGTCCCAAGGCGCAACAATCAACTCCAACGTCTTGCTCATTGTAAAGAAGTTTTCACCCCTAGCCTTCTATATGTGATGCTATCACATGTCACTGAGTGAACCCGACTACATTTACTACATCTCCCTATGCCAGAGAGGTTCACACCATCTAGATTTTTGACCTTCTGACCGTGAATGTTTCCTACACCCTCTTCAGTCTCAATTCCTCTTTCTACTAAACTGATGAAATCGCCTTGTAACTGCCTTGTATATAAAGCAAGAATTTTTGTTCAACTACTTATCTTCTCTTCTGCAGACTTGTCATGTTCAATATGTTGCATTGCTGAGACATCTTCCCTATCACCCCTGCTCACTCTGATCCACCTTTTGTAAATTTACTGCTCTTCCCTTTTTCACTTCATTCATTTAGTTCGAACGTTTGTCGGATCTTATGCTTCAGAAATACTGTAATAAATCATCAAAATAATTATTTTTACGTGCAGGAAATTGAATCGAACAATGGATCACAACACGGTACATTTTGCACGCTTGTCTGATCTTACATCTGCCTATGTATACACATGCGAATCAATCACTCATCTTACTGTGCAGCTCTTCAAGCAATACACAAACAATGCAAAGGAAATGCAACCAGCGATACAATCTAAGAGATTTTACCTCACGACTAAGCAGATGAGACTGGCTAACTCAGCAGGCAAGAAACCCCATGCGTATATTGAGGGGTTCCATACTTTTCAAGAGCGTCACAACTTCATGAATAAGTGCGATGCAAGATATAAAGCTCTAAACCAAACGATGGCCACACCAAACACAGACAGGATGACAACAGGTACTATTAAAAAAGAAAAATATAATGCCCTCTGTCTGTTACGCTAACCAGCTTGCTCCTACATCCTGTAGGTCTCATGAAGCAAATACTTGAAGAGCTTGATATCCAGTACGAGGATGATGTTAGTATGTTGCGTAATGTTGAAGCACAACAACTCCTCGACACAAAAATTGAAGGAGTTACACTGTACATGATGGAGCAGCTTCGGTTTGGTTCCAACATTGATTTAGCTGAACTTTCAAAAGCTACTCAAGAAAACTGTGCCGCTATCTTGACAAATTTCATGACTTCGGCAAACCACACGCACGACGCAACTAATCCACCTATCACAATCGAGAAGGTAGCATGGCACTACAGCGAACACAAGGCAGTAAATTATGGACAACCAGTCTCTCCATACGAGCTAGTTGCAATAGACCAAGGCAAGTATGGATAACAAGTATCACTAGCTTCCATTCATTTCTCCGTAGCACGGTCATTTTTTTATTGACCTAACCAATCTGCATTGACTGCAAGTTTAGAGACTCATCAATAACCAGAGACAAGCATCGGTCTTCCACCCCAGAAAAAGCAGGGTCACGGGAAGAATACAAAGTCTACAGTATACGATGCACGAAAAACGATAGGAGATATATCGGAGTTACGAATAACGTCCATAAACGCGTTAGCCGGCACAAGCGCAACCCTTCGAGGAGAATGCGAGCGGACATGCAGACACATAGTCCTTTCGAGGATAATTTTGAAATTACCACTTTAGCAACCAGTACCAATATACATAAAGCTAGAAACTAAGAACATTTCTATATTAAACAACACAAAACAACAATTGCATTAGGTTATAACGTTTGTTCTGGACATCCACCAAGGTTGAAAAAATATTATTTTTTGAAAAAAAACAAGAAAATATAGCTGCGAACTTCTGCCACCTTCATTTCATTGTTTCGTTCACTGTCTTTGTCGTATAACGTTGGTCATTGGCTACAACAATGTCTTTTTTTTGTTCCATTCAAACTATGGTAGACGTGACAACTTATCAACTTCTTTGGTTTAAATGCTTTTTCTTATCAATTTAGAATGGGTAGGCCGATTCCAGTTGATCTGATTGAGCAGCAGTCAGAATTTGAGACTGCGATGTATATGTTTCAATACTGTCTTTACCCACATTTGCAAGAGAGGGTCCTCAGACACTACATGCATAAATGGAGTGAGTTCATTCCATGGCCAGTTCAGCCACCTACCCCATGGCATCCACATTACATCACTTGGAACACACTCGGCCGACAAATCACCATCGACATCGCCGTGCTAGCTGGTTGCTCCACAAAACACCATTGTATGTTGTTCGTGCAGATTGCGGACGTCCTCAGCCTACTCAAGACTATAGAATTAAATTAATATAACGTGGTCCCCAGCCACCTTCAGTCAGCTAAACAATTCATTTCGCACTATTTTTCTGTCAACCAGTTAGCCACAGGCGCAACTCTGAAGAGCATCTTACCGATATAGCCCTCTCTTCCTGCATCAAAACCTCCCACTGATATGTGTTGTTACCTAGTCCTCCTCCTCTTCTCCACAGAAGTTATATCCATTTCATTGTAAAGAAGTCATTGCATGCTACATTCAAAGCCTTCCCATTCTCTCATTTGCTTAGTTCCGTTCTTAATTCATCAAATTTTTTGCATGCCATTTACATCAAATCGTTTCAGTGACTTATACTCACTTAGTGTAACAAGATTTCTGAAAAACAAATAATAAGCGCTCTCTCCCTCTCTCTCTCTCACTCATTTCTTCATTCTTCTTTACGGATGTATACTCTTGTTCAGTGCTTGCATGAGATAAAAACAATATATACATTCCTGCACATACGAGTGACTTCTACTCCCTTACACTAACAAGATTTGTCAGAGAAAAAAAATAAGCGCACTCTCTCTCTCTCCCTCTCTCTCTCTCTCTCTCTCTCTCTCTCTCTCTGTTTCTCTCTTAGCTTTCACTTCTATGTTCTTTTTACTAATATATACTCTTTTTCAATGCCTCGATGCTTCTAGCACTTCCGATTATGCAGGCTGACGAAGCACTCTAGTTTAAATATAGGTGTCACATATTGTGTTCATATGTTATTTTTTGAGAGTATAACTTGCCACGGCTTTGTATACAAGAATTTTACTACATTAATAGAATAGAACTAGCAACATCCCTTGCCCTGTAGGAATTTTATCTTCACAAAATCATGAGCACGATTGGTGGGTTTGTGAAAGGTTTAATGTGGACATACTAATATGACCTTTGGCTCTGTGGAGATACCTTGCTCTAGGGCTTAATCAAGGAGAAATTCAGTCCCAAAAAAAAACATGAAGACAAGTCAAGTCCTCACAATAGAAAAGTTTAGAAAATGATCCAAAACCATTGCTCGAGTTCCAATCCAATCAACCATAAGCCAATGTGTATTTGTTACTTAATGAAAAATTGTATCAACTTCTATTCATGCTAGCACCCATGTATATTTAGAGAGAGAGAGAGAGAGAGAGAGAGAGAGAGAGAGAGAGAGAGAGAGAGAGAGAGAGTGTGTGTGTTTGTCTTGTTGTTATTCTTGGTGCTATCTAACATAATAAACATACCACAAAAGAACTCAACAATCCTAGGAGACCGTTGACAAAGGGCAAGGATAAATATGTACAAAATCCTATTTGTTAACAAAATTTTGTTAAAACTTCACCCTTCTAAGTTACGGAAGGATAGGAGGTATATGGGCTAAAGGAAGTGACTAGAGCTTGGCATGAATTGATTAGTGACGAAGGACAAGGATAAATATGTAGAAAATCCTATTTGTTACAAAATTTTGTTCGCATTCTTTTAAAAAATAAAACTTTACTCTTCCAAGAAGCAGAAGGATAGAAGGTGTATGGGCCTAGAGCATGGCAAGAATTGATTGTTGCATATTTAGCTACCATTGATTTTTGTACGGCTCATTGATTTTGGTATGGCTGATGCAAATCACTTGTTGCATGTGTGAGAGAATGAGGCAGCTATGGTTATAGTGAGTGTGTGTGTGTGTGTGTGTGTGTGTGTGTGTGTGTGTGTGTGTGTGTGTGTGTGGATGATTTGATTGTTGAAGGGAATCATGAGATTAGGAGATCATGCATAAGATAGGAGTTTAACATGAAAAATTTGGGTGAGGTGTGGCACCTTTGGGGCATCAAGATTTAGCACACAAAAGATGGCATATGGTAGTCACAAAGAGTTTATGCCTTGGATATGTTCTCAATTATGTAAGCTTGTTGCTAAGCCCTCAACTCAAATTTGAAGATGAGGGTTGATATTGGGTGAATTGCTTGAGATCAAATGCAATGAGGTGCAAATTAGGTTATATTTGGATTGGAGATTCAATTTATGCATCTTTCCACCAGGAAGCCACACTTAAATGTAGTGAGGTACACATTGCACTGCATGACTGATGGTTACACATGTGCAAATTGAGCTATCCACACTTCAAATACGGCTAGGTGCAAATTGAGTTGTCCACACTTAAATACCGCTAGGTGCAAATTGCGTACTGTGACTAATGGTTCCACATGTGCAAATTGGGCTAGTAGACTTAGTGATCTACTGCTAGAGAATTGGAATTAAAGTGCAACAAAAATTGCAGATCACCTATAGTAATTAATCTATTGTGTAACATCGAGCATATTCGAACATGATAATTGTAAACCAACCATTTACTTATATTAAAATCACACATCACATACATGTGTTGAAACTGAGAGAGAGAGAGAGAGAGAGAGAGAGAGAGAGAGAGAGAGAGAGAGAGAGAGAGAGAAGATGATGAGCCTTGAGAAGAGTATGGATACGTTCCTTTTGATTGAGGATTACATGGAGCTTCAAAAGCCAAGAAGACAGAAGTACCCCTGCTCTCTCTGGTGCAGTCCCATAGAAAAACGAAAAAAATTCCCTTTTGCAATCCTCAAATCAAAAAACTCTAAAAATGAAAGTGGTTCATCTATCAATCTCCAAAAAATCCAGCGGCCAATTTTTTAAGAAATGCCTACGTTTTTTATTTATTCCAAAAAGACTCACACTACGTTCTTTAAAGGAACTTTTCTATTTTTAGAATCCCTCCTTTTACCTTCTCTCTTGCATGGGACATTTATGGACCACGTCCTTTATATCTACATAGCTTTATGTTGGTGTATGTGGATAATAACACCTTGGCTCCCATTCCCACCTTTTGGTTAACTATATTCTTTCAAAGGCTTTTGAGATTCGTTACAAACTCTTTTGGACTCAGAAATATCCCATTTCATCCCACCAAATCCCAATTGAATCCTTATCAAATTCCAATGGCACTCCTAAAAAATGCATCTGAATTCTAGAACTCTTTAGTTCACGAACACATTCCTCTATCCATTGTGCATAATCGGCCCTTCCATTATTTTTATTTTCTTTCACTAAAATGACCAATTCTAGAGAGAGAAAATTCATTTAAGTAAACCAAAAATAAATTTTGGTTCTCACTTAGGCATGGCAATTTATGATACTTGGAGAGTTAAGACATGTGCAAAGGCCGATAGCATTTACTAGGGAAACCTCAACAACATATGGTTGGTGCAAGTGCTCTATGTGAGGACAAAGCACATTTAGGTACATTGTCATTTCATCAAAGATAGGGTTTTGGCTAGTGAAATCAACCTTAGCAAATATCTTTACAAAGGTCTTGGGAATAGCGAAGCAACAACAATTTCAAGTGATGCTTGGAGTATGAGAGATCTCCACACACCCTTGAAGAATTAAGTGGTAGGCTCACAAGTGCCAATGATTGTGCAACCAAGGAGAAAGCAACTGCTAAAAGAAAAAAAGGAATAAACATGGTTCAAATAGCCAATCGATGGTAGCTAAGAGGACTCGATGCAAAAGCAGAGAGTGGTTCAACGACCTTCTAGTCTAGCGATGTGTTTCATTGCATTTGCATTCTTGGATAGTGTATGATGATGTTGTGCAATGGCAAGGGCATATGGTTAGTAGAAAACCCCCCAACATTTCAAAAAATGTCCACCTCTATGAGGCAACACCAAGTATGTATGTCTTCAATCTTGTTTAATCCGCCAAGACATGAAGGATGAATTTAGATGCACATAACACATTGGTGTTTTGTAGATTTCATAGTAGTTGATAGGGTGTAAGCTAGAGCAACAAGCATCACCAAATGAGTGAGGAAGGGTAAGGAGAGGCTTTTTCCAAAGCTAAGTATGCAAGGTCATTCCAGGCTTCAAAAAAGATCAGTGATGTATTAAGAATAGCAACAAATTTTCAAGTGCCAAAGAGGTGCAAGAAAAATATGTACATCGAGTGCATTTCCTTGATCAACACCACAATTTAATACTCATATTGCAGCTAGAGAAGAGCATCTTCTTTAGTAAACTTCTTATATGTAAGGCCTGAATTTGATAAAAAAATTACTTATGTTGTGACAAGGATGTTATGAGACTCAATTTGGCTTGCACATTGCATTGAGAAATTTGCCCCCTCACTCGCTGAGCATGCACCTTAAATCACTTGTTGCCTATGCCCAAAGATTCAACTTCATAATCCCACCACAAATTTGCTAGAAAATTTGTATAGCCCCCCTCTCTCGTTCTAATGAATGTTGAAAAACATTTCCAATGAGCATTCGAAGAGAGTTTACAGCTGAATACTCCATTTTACAAAATGACTGATAAAAACAATATACATAGATGAATCCAGGATGAGCCAGATCTACCTTGAGAGGACCGTGCAAGGTATAGACTCATGGTAGTCATCGACAAGTCAATATAAGCTCCATAGACATACGGGAAGCACACACACACATACATATGGGTATGGAAGTACGTTATAAACATGCTTTGAAGAGACAATCTGAAACATACATGGCCTTAAATTTTAGCTGCACTCTGTAGCCTCAAAATTTCACATAAAAGATCAGTGCACAGCATCTATACCCTTGTCATTGAGTTTCTGGACCGTTCAAAAAAGTCAAGTATGGTTGCCCCAAACATTGTGAGAAGTATCAAATGTTTGCATACATCCAGTATGTTTCAATCAGCTCCAGCATGCATATTATTGGATAGATATTACGACGTCTCCACTGAAATTGTTAGTGCCCAATAGTCAATGTAGAACTAGGTACTAATATATGCTCCCACGCACCCACACATCACTCTCGCACACGGCGACATGCCGACTTTCTATTGTAACTCTAGAGATGCAGGGCAGACTCGGCCATAATGAAGCCTAGCACTAAAAGAAGCATTAAATAGGAGAAATTAGCACAAAAATAAGGAAGTTCGTAGGGCATGTGCACCACTAAAGATATAAAATTAACACTAATGCAGTCAAAGTGACTTGTAACACTTTCAAACAGAATGGAGGAGGGAAAAAGGTGCAATTTACACTAAAGAACATAAACAATTCAAACCAGTCAGATTCAGCATTTCAATTCCAAGCTCTTTATTTCGTGAACCTTCAGGATTCCTTGACTATGGCAAAACCTACCTGGTCTCTCTTCAGACTTCCAGTCACTTCTTATGATGCTTCGTACATCTCATTAGGGCATTGACTCTATTTCAGCACTGGCTACGTCCTTTTATCACAGCTACGACCTCATTCATCCTCAACATCATCCTAGCACCCATGCCAGTGTGCAGGTCCTCTTCCGATCCAAATGTGCGAATACAGAGAAGATCATCCACGGTAAAGAGTCGAGATGTACATCCAGTTCAATGTCTGCGAGTATTTGCTATAAAAACTGGGCACATTTGGAATGTTTATTGGTAGCACCAAGCAACCCCACCAAATTGCTTCTCACAATCATAAAACACATTGTATGCATTTTCTGGGAAGTACCCTTTGGCAATTAGTTGCTGAACCAGTAACGGCAAGCCACCATGATTGTAGTCAGAAGGAAAAGAGCACGGCACCCCTGGTACATCTGACACAAAGACAGAACTCGGCTGTTCCATGCAAGGGTTGGCTGTAGCAAACAGCACTGCATCCGGTGGTGTTTGGTAGCTTTGTCCAGAATCTTGTGTTTCACTTTGATCATTCGCAGACTTGCTGGTAGACATCACTTCCGACTTGCCGCCACTCAGTTGCTCTTCCCTCGCTTCCATCATGCCACTTCTCTCAAAACTCTGGGAAGAACTAGTGAGACGCGCTACCTGCCAATGACAAGCTTATAATTTAGGCTACAGAGAAACAATGAAGGCAGCTAGATAAAGCTAATGAAAGCACTCTTTCAGAAATACCCAACACACCAAAATGCTACTGAAATTTGTGGAAATTCCCAATAAACCGCTCAAATTTCAAAAATTCCCAAAATACCCTTGTACTGATTTTGGATTGATTGCCCGAATTTTAGCATAGTTCATTCTTTTGACAATCGAAATCTGTCTTTAAGTCTGTCTTCACAAAAATTTTCCTCAAGGAGCTCACAGTCGCGTCAAAGCATAATGAACCATTTCATCTCGAGAGCCATCTAAAATTCTACTTCTATCATCTTGTATTGAGGGAGGAACCAACCGCTATGAAGAGCTGCAAAAAAAAGGAATGTCTTTGGAGATATTACCGACATTAACAAGGGGAGTTTTGGGAATTTTCAGACAATTTGAGGTCATTTTGGGAATTTTTAGCAATATATTGGGAGTTTGGGGATTTCCACAAATTTTAGGGGCTACATCTAAATCTGCATTGACTGCTCCATAACCCATCAAAACAAGCCTTACCCAACATGTAGTTAACTTACCTCAGCCTGCAATCTCTTATTTGCTTCCTTGGCTGAGTCATGATCTTTTAGTAGCCTCTCCTTTTCTTTCACCACAGTCTCATACCTGGTCTTGAGGCTTTCGTAGTCCTGCTCTAATTGCTGAGTCTTCCAGCGTGCCCGACGATTTTGGAACCAGATGGCAACTTGGCGAGGGCGTATCCCCAACTGCTTTGCAAGGAGAGCTTTCCTCTCTGGCTCAAGCTTGAGATCCATACTGAAGCTACTCTCCAAATAATTTACTTGCTCCACTGTAAGCCGCCTTTTCTTCTCGACACCAGCTAGCAGCTCCTCATCATCTGTCTCAGCCTTTCCGGAGGAATGAAGAGAGCGCCTTTTGTTGCCCTGGTTAAAATCTGCCAAACCACAAAACACACACACAATGAATCAAGCTTGATAAAAAGACTGCTAATACATAAAATCGTACGCATGCACAATCCCATAAATGTAGTTCGATTTCTTCCCAAGAGCAGAAAAGTGGCCGAACCCGGCCAGAGTTTCTGAGAGACGAGCCTCTGGGCTTCCACTCTCACACCTTTCTCTGCCTTGCATTCTTTGAAAAGGAATCAGAGACACCCACAAATAGGAATCCCAAGGCAGGTGATAATGATGGGCTTGTCACCAAAATGATCTACTTCAAGAATTCATCCTATCCCCACAACTTCCGACTCTTCGAAGAGTTGTGGAGTAAAAGTCGATTGACGACAGGAAAAAGTTCAATACACGGAGCAATCTCCTTCCTTGTAAGGCTCAGTATGCAACACTCTTCGTCAGGCAAATACCTTTTCACTCATTGCTGAAGTTTAAGCTTGATGACCATTTTCCAACATTTCAAAACTATGATTGTTTGGTTTGTTTTATGTGTGTATGCATATCGGATATTTGTTGGGTGCCTTATAGTTATCACAGCAGTAGCCTACTCTAAAACCACTTAAAATAACATGACAAAACCGCTGGATGACGTCGATTCTTATGAGACCACTCGTTATTAGTAGGACAATATGAAATACAGCTAACAAGAGAAATGGACGTGGGGGACGTAGGCATGTGATGGGTAGAAAAATAAATTTGCTTGGCCCATTACTTTAATGGAGGGTGATGCTCGCTGAGGCAATAGACTAGGGCAGTGCTCAGGGTTATGGCTCTATAATGCCATACCCTGCAAAGTTTAATCCCATCTCTCTGCCAGCTTCCCTTTCACAAGACTTTAGCTTCGCTTCCGTGAGCATATACAGCCTTCCACATTACTCTAATTTGAGGTCGCTGGTTGAGAGGCAGAACGGTCGAGAGGACAAGTAGGCCGGAATCGCAAGAGAAGTGACTAAAGCTATGCTTACCAATCTGAGGCTTTCCATACATACCATATAGCCCACTAGCAGATCGGTGCATACATAAGATAATTACACAAAACATTTTGTAACCTTTGAGGAAAACCAGGGTATTTTTTTGAAAGACCAGGTTCATCAGCTATGCTGGTTATGTGACATAATTGACGATTGTAGACACAGTTATCCATCTCAGAGAGCAAGAGACAAACATGAAGACAGATGTATCATGTTTATGTGCATAAGCCAGTGCCTTTAAGAAAGGTTATGCACCCAAACAGCAGAAGATGCCTAATGCATCTTGAATGATCACCCACAAGCCATATCATAATTGAATGTCTTTGTGTGGCCCCTTACAAGTGAAGAGCCACTACAAGAGGGGCCTCAAGCAACCCTTATGTGGGCACTCCAGGGCCTATAAATCAGAAGGTCGGAGCGCAGATTCAATGTCAATCATAAATGAATCGATGCAGTGCATCCACTGGATCTAGTGCATGTGATTATTTGATAGTGGTATCCCCTTGAGTATCAAACGTGAGTGTGTCCCTAACATACCAATGCAAAGATCTGTCCCTGATATTCGGAACGATACATGCCACAAGCCCGTGTCCTTAACATACATGTGTGTCTCTGAAATTCGATATGACAAGCACATGTCCCTAACATACACATCAGGCAGACATGTATCCCTAACATTCAACACTACACATGCTTGTAAACTTGTAGATGAAGAACCCGTACCTCGAGGCCTTGATAGAGGCCAGCTCGGTTCCTGCTCACCTTGAAGCACATTCACAGATCCCATTGGAACACTCCACTCCATCGTATTCTCAAGCTTCGCCTGAACACAGGCACGCTGGCAAGACTCCTGTTCTGATGCTACTCTGTTTCTTCACAGCAGGATCGTGCGCGGAGCACGCGAGTAGGTGGGCCTGGCACTCACGCATTCAGATGCTGAACCTGCTTAGCCAGCTTGAAGCCTATGGGGATCTCCAGGCAGAGAGCCATCTTTGCCGAGGGGGGATGAGGAGATGAGGCAAAATGGGGGGCTCGTGGGTATGAGCCGAAGAAACCAGGTAGCTTACGCAGGGAGCAAGATAGACGAAGAATCTCTTCTGTGTTGATGGCAGAAGGGAAAAGGTCAAAGTCTGGCAAAAAAGGCACTCACAGAGCGAGACCCTCGGACTCGTGACTCATCACTCCGCACTCCGGGAGTCTCGGGGAGCTTCTCGAGCCCGCGACCCGCCCCTGAGAGGGGACCAAAGACTAGATTGTGTGCGCGTGCGTGCGTGTGTGTGTGTGTGTGTGAGAGAGAGAGAGAGAGAGAGAGAATCTTTGTAAAAGTGTTGTGGGCCATGTGGGAGGGATGGTGCACATGGGAATCGGGTACATCCATCCATATGTAGCCTATGGTCAAGTCACATGAGCTGAGGCATAGGCCTATAGATGGATCATCATTCATAACCAACACTCTGCATGGCGCATCATGGATTGTACCATGAGCCTATTGAATCAATCCTTTATGTCATACACATCTCCATGGACAAGCTTCTTTCTCCATACACATCTCCATGGACGAATCACTCTTGGTGCCTCTTTCCTTTCCTGTCACACCCATTCGGTGGACGTAGGAGTCCTTTCCTCAGCTATGTGAAGAAAACAATATAGGATTGGTTGAGAGCACTGCAAACGACCTGACGGATACCGTCTTGTGTGACTTCATTGATAAAAAAAATGCAGCGAGCCATGAAAAAGGTATCCGCCCACAAGCAACGAGCTCACACTTGTCCCATGGACATGTGTGGCGGGGGCCTTATTAAGAGTAGATTTTCCTTAACTCTTGAGTCTCTTCTCCCTTTGTCGCCAAATTAATGCATTCTTTACTATTGCGCTCTCATGACCATGATCACTTTGTCAAACTAGAGTGCCTCGTTAGCCGCAGAGTCCGAGGGTAAAAGAAAACAAGAACCTCTAGAAGACAAACTTGGGGGGGCAGGGAGAGAGAGAGAGAGAGAGAGAGAGAGGTGTATTTTTTATTATTGTCCTGGATGGACAAATATGACCTGTAGGACCAAAGGTACATGTGATTTTTTATTATCGTTTTGGGTGGTAAATATGATGTATGGGACCAAAAGATACATATGATGAACTATATGGATAAGTAACTCTCAATGCTCAAGGATTATGTGACGAGACACAGTGGAGAGCCCACGCTATGGCTGGAGCGGAATGTATGTATAGGTCATGGCTGAAAATCTGAGAAGTAGTTTCAAAATTCGAAGGTGAATTCTTTCCAATCTAATTCATCACAAATATGAATGTGTTCATAATGCTCAATAAAAAGTCTACCAAATACTACAAACCATCAAGTTTGGAATTTTGGAGGACAGTATTGGTCATTGAGTTTTGGATTATCTGCCTTCAATTGCATAAGAGCTTCTATACCACTCTTGAACTTGTGAGGAGCTTCTCCCAGAACGTGTGCATCCCAACCTCTTTTTACGACATTCCAGTCATTCTATTTCACAATGTCCCAACAAAACTAACTCTTCAAGACTGCATTGCAGACCCAAATCAAAGTGAAACAATCAACAACGACAATTTCTATTGATCCTATTCCTATTGATCCTGTCTTGGCTCTTAAGGTGTTTGCACGGATGCATTAAGACCCATATTGAAATCTTAGCAAGCTCTTTCAAACCAAAAGGTAGCTGTCGATATTTGGTAATCACAAGGTACCTCATAGCGATTCATAGTTACATGCATACGCCCCCCCTCCAGATGCCACTGACGCATCCTCTCCTTGTTGCCGTAACTCTTCTAAATCTTTCTCGAGCAAAATATTGGAAACTATATATGCCATTTCAAAATTTCTCAATTAAAAAAATTTATGAAAGGATGAGAGAGAGAGAGAGAGAGAGAGAGGCCACCGAATTCCGTGGTTCAAAGGTGTACCTCGAAAGAATGAGATACCGATCGTAGTGCTTCAGAGGGGTACCTTGCAGAAAACCGCGAGGAGGGTTAGAGGTTTGTGAAGCTCAATGTTCGTAATCATACAAGATGTCAATGTTATTAATTGTTTGTTGTTCCAATTTTTATGTTTCAAAAAAAAAAAAACATACAAGTTTCCTTGCATGGGGGAGTTTGCACAGTCCTCCCTAATTTTTATAATACGAGGGAACGTGCCATTCCCACGGCAGCGTGCAATTCTCAGTGTGTTCATTAACTGCGTTCGCAGTGTCAAAAATGTCAAAAATCACAGAATGATAATGCGTACTCACCACGCGATTGAATGTCTGTCGTCGATGCACCTTGCATCAACGATGCTGGGCATCTCCTGCTCTTAACCCGTTGCAAGAGACGACAATGGAGAATGAAGAAGATAAGCTTGTGACTATTTGGGTGGAGGAACTTTAGGAAGAAGTGGGAATTTTTATATTTCAGCTTCTGTCCTTGCACGGGAGAGTTTGCACAGTCCTCCCCAATTTTTATAATACGATGGAACGTGCCATTCCCACGGCAGCGTGCAATTCTCAGTGTGTTCATTAACTACGTTCGCAGTGTCAAAAATGTCAAAGATCACAGAATGATAATGCTTACTCACCGCGCGATTGAATGTCTATCGTCGATGCACCTTGCATCAACGATGCTGGGCATCTCCTGCTCTTAACCCGCTGCAAGAGACGACAATGGAGAATGAAGAAGATAAGCTTGTGACTATTTGGGTGGAGGAACTTTAGGAAGAAGTGGGAATTTTTATATTTCAGCTTGTGTCCTTGCACGAGAGAGTTTGCACAGTCCTCCCCAATTTTTATAATACGAGGGAACGTGCCATTCCCACGGCAGCGTGCAATTCTCAGTGTGTTCATTAACTACGTTCGCAGTGTCAAAAATGTCAAAGATCACAGAATGATAATGCTTACTCACCGCGTGATTGAATGTCTATCGTCGATGCACCTTGCATCAACGATGCTGGGCATCTCCTACTCTTAACCCGCTGCAAGAGACGACAATGGAGAATGAAGGAGATAAGCTTGTGACTATTTGGGTGGAGGAACTTTAGGAAGAAGCGGGAATTTTTATATTTCAGCTTGTGTCCTTGCACGAGAGAGTTTGCACAGTCCTCCCCAATTTTTATAATACGAGGGAACGTGCCATTCCCATGGCAGCGTGCAATTCTCAATGTGTTCATTAACTGCGTTCGCAATGTCAAAAATGTCAAAAATCACAAAATGATAATGCTTACTCACCGCGCGATTGAATGTCTGTTGTCGATGCACCTTGCATCAACGATGCTGGGCATCTCCTGCTCTTAACCCGCTGCAAGAGACGACAATGGAGAATGAAGGAGATAAGCTTGTGACTATTTGGGTGGAAGAACTTTAGGAAGAAGCGGGAATTTTTATATTTCAGCTTGTGTCAATTCAAAGCCTATCAAAATTCACTCGTCGCTTCATACGTCCAAATCTGGTGGAAGCAAGAACGATGGTGCTCAACTGTGAAAGGCACTTTGCATCTGATGAAAATAGCCAAGCACTTCCTGGCCCTTATCTTGTTGGGCACATCCTGCAATCAATGCATTCCAAGAGACTGCATCCCGGACATAAAGCTCATCAAGAACTTGTTGTGCTTCGGAAAGTACACTACACTTGGCATACATGTCAACCAAAGCATTACCAAGCATGACATTTTTGTTGAACAGTCCCCGACTAACAAGCTCATCATGAATTTGTTTTCCTGTGTCGACGTCTTTCAAAGTGCCACATGCCTTCAAAATGCAAGCATAGGTGACTGCATCTGGAGAGAAGCCCTCGCTTTGCATTCGTTGGAAACATCCCAATGCTTCTTGGCCCTGCCCCTGTTGGGTATAACCTGCAATCAATGCATTCCAAGAGACCTCATCTCGATCAGGAAGCTAGTCAAGAACTTGTTGAGCTTTCCAAAGTACAAAACTCTTGGTATACATGTCAACCAAATTATTGCCAAGCATGACAGTTCTTTACAACAGCCCCTGATTGACAATCTCATCGTGAATTTGTTTGCCCATACAATGTCTCACATAATGCCACATGCCTTCAAAATGCAAGCATAGGTGACTGCATCTGGAGAGAAACCCTCACTTTGCATACAATGGAAACAATTCAAAGCTTCCTGGCCCTGGCCTTGTTGGGCATATACAGCAATTAATGCAGTCCAATAGATGACATCTCGGTTGGGAAGCTCGTCCAGAACTTGTTGTGCTTTCCAAAATACACCACAATTAGCATACATGTATACCAACGCATTGCCAAGCATGACATTCTTCTCCAACAACCTCTAACTAGCAATCTCATCATGAATTTGTTTACCCAGATCAACGTCTTGAATAATACCGCATGCCTTCAAGGAACAAGTATAGGTGACCACATCCGGAGAGAGGCCCTCGCTTCGCAAGCGATGAAAACAGCCCAGAGCTTCGTGACCCTGCCCATGTCGGGCATATCCTGCAATAAGTGCAGCCTAACCGACGACATCCTGGACTGGAAGCTCATCAACAACTTGTTGTGCCCTGACAAGTGCACCGCACTTAACATACATACTGGCCAACAAGCTCTGTAGCCTGCGAACTGCTTGTGGAGAAGATCGAATTGCTCCTGAGTGTGCCACATGGGTTATTGAGAGGCCAGGGATGCGATTTCCAAAACTTGTTGTGCTTTCCAAAGTACACCACAATTAGCATACATGTATACCAACGCATTGCCAAGCATGGCATTCTTCTCCAACAACCTCAATCATCGTTTTTACTTTCTTTGGAAGGAGAAAATTCCACCTGTAATTACTAGCATAAACTGCACTTAATTAAATAAACAACGAACACGGACCAACTTCTTTGTATTGCTTTCCATCACCAGATCGGGTCCATGAGGTCGAACAAAGGAAACCCCCGCACCCAAGCTCAAACAAGTCCCCGCCTCTATCGACTCCTACAAAGATGTTTCTTTCTCTGCTTCAGGCAACCTTCAACAAAGCAACGCAACTGCTCTGAGAGCCGAGAATGGTGGCAATGGATTCTCATCTTCCAGGCTTCTGTGACGACAATGAACCCATTTGCACTCACTTTCTTTGCGTGCATCAGCCTACAAAGGCTATACTCTATCTGTGCTTCCGTTTCCATGGTTTTCGGCTTTGCTTCACAAGAAAAGAGGCTGTGAGGGCCCACCCAGATGCTTTACAATGGCCTCAACACGGTGTCGGCGTTAGCTGATCAGCTCGTCCATCGTTTTGCTACATGTGGTACCTTGTGGAGAAGATCGAATTGCTCCTGAGAGGAACAAGAGGTTGATCGGAGGCTGCACGAGGGCCGAGTTATTCCGGGAGAGCTTTCTTTTGCCTGCGTTAAAAAAAGCTTGAGAATCAGCCACCTGGACGATGCCCTCGTTGGACTAGCACACAGGTCATCTTTGCGTCTCCTTGGATGTATGGGATTATTAGAAGTCAAAATTCGGTAAACAAATGAGGTTATGTATGCTCATTGAAGCGAAGGCCAACACCAGTCACTTATTTGTTTCCGAATGCTAAAAAAATTCTTTTGAATTGACAATCTGCAATCTGATGATGGGGATAAACCCTCAACACATTTGTATTGAATCTTGCTTGAGAAGAGGCAACAAAGGTAACAAATTAACGACATCCTTACCGTGACCGAATCCGAGATTTCTGTAGAGAGAAATCTCATAACTCTTCAAGACAACGGGCCTCTGTCAAAATAATTTGTGGGTGATGTTGCAAGAACCAGGAAACCTACCTTTGCTACCCACAAAGAGAGAACCCAAAAAACTTGAGGAAACTTCAAATTGCGATGAATTGAGTCAGCAAGTCAGCAAGCAAGAAAATGGCCAGAAAGAATTCACAAAAGGAAACCCGCAATCATTGTATTCCAAGAGGCGACATTCCGGACAGGAAGCTCCTCAAGCACCTTTTGTGCTTTCTGGAAGCGCACCAAATTTGGCATACATATCGACCAAGACAGTGCCAAGCATGACATCTTTCTCAAGTGCACCACATTTCCATGCATATCAACCAAGACAGCGCCAAGCACGACATCTTTTTTCAACAGACTCTGACAAACAATATAATTGTGAATTTTTGTGTCTAGATCAGCATCTTGCACCACATGCCTTCAAGATGCATGCGTAGGTGATTGCATCTAGAAAGAGGGCCTCGTTTCACATCTGCTGAAAACAGACTAGAGCTTTTTGGCCCTGTCCCTGTGGGGAAAATCCTGCATTCGGTGCATTCCAAGAGTCCACACTCCGGTTAAGAAGCTGAAGACAGCCTAGACCTTTCTGGCCCTGTTCCTATTGTGCATATCCCACGACCAGAGCATTCCAATGCTTTTCATCCGCTGAAAACAGCCTAGGGCTTTCTGGCTCTGCTCTTGTTATGCACATCCCACGTTCAGTGCATTCCAAGAGGTGATATTTTGGACATGAAGCTCCTCAAGCAGTTTTTGTGCTTTGTCAAGCGCACCACATTTGGCATACATATTGACCAAGGCAGTGCCAAGAACAATATCTTTCTGGCCCTGGTCTTGTTATGCATAGAGTCACATGTCTTCAAGATGTATGCATAGGTGATTGCATCTGCTAAAAATAGACTAGAGCATCCTAAACTAAGTGCATTACAAGAGTCCACACTCCGGACTCTCGACGTTGCTATGTTGTGCACATCCTGCAATCAGTGCATTCCGAGAGATGACATTTCGGACAGCAAGCTCCTCAAAAGCACTTTTTGTTCTTTCTGAAGCGCACCACATTTGGCATACATATCAACCAAGACAGTGCCAAGCATGACATCTTTCCCAAGCGCACCACATTTGGCATACATATCGATCAAGGCAGTACTAAGCACGACAAAAACTTGGGGGGCAGGGAGAGACCCATATTGAAATCTTAGCAAGCTCTTTCAAACCAAAAGGCAGCTGTCGATATTTGGTAATCACAAGGTACCTCATAGCGATCCATAGATACATGCATACGCCCCCCTCCACATGACAGTGAGGCATCCTCTCCTTGTACCACATTTGGTGTACATATCAACCAAAGCATTACATGGCATGACATCCTTCACCAAGAGCATTGGGGGTAGACGTATTGCTTGCGAGGATGCATTGCATGCTGACACTAATGGACTGATGCTGCTTGCGAAAGTGATGATCAAATTCGCTATATAAATTTGAATGCACACAAGGCATGCCAAGCACGACATCTTTTGTCAACAGCCCCTGACTAACAATATCAGCCTGAATGTTTATGCCCATATCAGCATCTCACATAGAGCCACATGCTTTCAAGGCAGTGCACGAAATCTTTTCTCAATAGCCCTTGACTAACAATATCAACCTAAATGTTTATGCCCATAACAGCATCTTGCATAGAGCCACATGCCTTCAAGATGCACATGTATGTGATTGCATCAAGAGAGAGGCCCTAAAGTTTGGCCCTTTTTGGAACAGATAGCATTCGTGCTTTTGGTAACTTGGTTGGAATCTAGTATAAGGTTGAGCTATTGGCCCTGCTCCTGTTGTGCGTATCCCGCAACCTGTGCATTCCAAGAGACGTCGTCTGGATTCGTTATTTAAATTTGATGCACACGATCGATAAAATAAGCTGGGAAGACGCCACGTGGACAAATCTCGAGCCAGAAATTTAAATTTGCCTTCTACGCTAACGAAGTAAAGAAGATTGTTTTTATAGCAAAGATGTGTTTAGGTTGCCCACAAACAGAAAACATTCTACCTTAAGTTGCATTCATATTGGTCAAATATAACAAGCGGTCGTCTTCCTATAGTAAGCACATTGGTTGAAAGGTTTGACTAATCTCTATTATAGAAGAAATGCTAATCATTATGGCATTGGGAAGCAGGCATGAAGAGAGAGAGAGAGAGAGAGAGAGAGAGAGAGAGAGAGAGAGTAGGTGGAGTTTCATGCAAATCAAGAATAGTATATGTATGAGGCTAGTGTTTGCACAGCAATCCATGTTGGTGCGGCAACAAAAGGCACAAGGACCTTTAACTCCAACAATCTCCCACTTAACGGTAAATCTTCCTTTAAGCAAGCTTTAGGCATATACACAAGGTATGTAGAGGCTAGATCTCTACTTAATGCCCATGAGCACTCGACAATGTGCAAACTTCTTGAAGGGTAGACCTTTGGTTAGTAGATATGCACAGTTAGCATCATTGTGAATCTTGACAAGCTTGATGCACTTGTTCTCTTGTACCTCACGAATAAAGTGACACCTCTCATCAATGTGCTTTGTCTTTGCAAAAGAAATACTTGAATTCATGCTAGCTGGATGGCACTATGGCTATCACAATGTAAAACTCAAACTTTGGCCTTAATGCCCAAATCGCCCACTAAACAAGAAAGCCATATTTCTTCCTTGCTAGCATAAGCAACATACTCTATTTATGTGGTAAGATTGAGATGTACAATATTGCAAAAACGATCACCGCAATCACACCACCAATCAATGTAAAGACATAGCCTAGCATATACATTTTATTCCACATTCCCTGTATAATTTTCATTGATAGAGCGAATGGAATGTACATCTTTGTCTCCAAATCAAATGCGCAACTTTTTTGTACCATTCAAATATCTCGTAACATCTCTTACTACCTACAAATGATGAGCAAATACTTCTTGCCAAGATTCCTCATAATTGCTAGCAACTCCCACAATGCAATGTCTACACTAGCACACTCATGGCATGCATCAAAGAACCAACAACAGATGGATAAGGAATTTGGGCCATGTCATTCCTTTCCTCATCAAATTTGATGCAACCCTCTTGGCTAAGTTTCACATATGAAGGCAATGGAGTAGAGATCGACTTCCTTCCTTGCATATTGAGACGCTTTAGTACATGATAAACGCTTTAGTACATGATAAATGGAGTCTTTTTTGTGATGAGTAAAGAACCTATTTCGAGTTGCACTTGCCAAGAATATGGTTTGCTTTTCTAAAATCTTTTTGTCAAAGTTCTCATGTAACTTCGTCAAGGAGTTCCAATGGTCAAGCACGATTTTTCAAGAAAATAGAAAACCAAGCAAAAGAAGCAAAATTGAATCCAACAATTGGACGTTACAAGGAAGACAAGTGAAAGGGTCACGGTGGCTTTCTAAAACAATAAGAAAGTGATAAAATCATTAGGTTGAGTTTAACTAGAATCAGTGTCCGGGAAAGGATTGCCTCAGCTTAGCCCTAAGCTGATTGAAAATCGAGACTAGCCAGTTGCAAACCATGGTAAAGGGAACCAAAATCAGTGAAATATGTGAGAAAATAGTTCAAAAATATTACAAAATTTTAACTTTTTTGTTAGTATTTTCCGTTTGCTTCTTTGCGAGGAGGAAAATCGGCCAATAGCCACTTAATATAAGAGATTTTCTCGGACACAATTGGAATTAAGCTATAGAATGCAAGAAAAATCAAGCCATGTGAAGCTATAAAATGAAAGGTGAAATAAAAGAACTCAAGCTATTGTTTTAGAATGCTAAAGTGAAGCTTATATATCTATACAAGTATAAAAGGGGGAGGGATCCCCCCCCCCCTCCCCCCCCCCCCCCCCCCCCCCCCCCGCGCCCCGCCCCCCCGACACGTGGCGGAAGCACCTTGATTCGGTATGTGTGCCCTGTAGATCTGGTGACACAAATTGAGCGCCCGCAATGAGAGAGAGAGAGAGAGAGAGAGAGAGAGAGAGAGAGAGAGAGGCGGCCGAAGGCCGCTGACCACACTGGTGTATGTATAGAATTTATTAGAATTATGCATGGTGAAGCTTAAAAAGTCGAGACATGTCAAGATGTGAAATGAAAGGTGAAATAAAAAGATCCATTTTGTCTTTTAAAACAAAAATAACATTTAAAGTAAGTCTCAATCATCACTGAAAACATTGAAAGTATTACTAACTCAACTCTCCTCTAAGGCTTCTTTTAGAAAGCCAAAAGTAGACTAATGTCGACGAGATCTAGCTCAGTTGGTAGAGCAAGAGCCCATTGTGTCAATTGTCTTGGGTTCAAACCCCCTTGACAGCTCGTATGACATGTAGCCCTTTGGGGCTATTCCCCTAGTCCATATGATGGGTTGGCCATCCTAACCCAGTTGGGATGACTCACCTTAACAGTCAAGTTGCCTCCACTTATGGGGGTTGGGGGTGTGAGTTGTAATTTCAAGTTCTACTCTCTCTATAAAATTTAAAATTTAAAAAAAGACTAATACATACAATGCAATAAGTAGGTAGGTAAGTAGTACCAATGTTTTCATTAGATAGAATCTAAAAAAATCCTTGGACACCATAAAAGAAAAAGGGAGTTTGGGTTGAAATGAAAGTTCTCCTTTGAAATCAAATTAAACTTAAAAGGTAAAAACGTTGTTTTCATTAACTACTTGAGAGAGGGAAGAAAGGAAAAGAAAAAGCGGAGGGAGGGAGGAGGAGGAGGAGGAGGAGGAGTTGGTCCTTTTTTTTTTTTAATGGTTAAGGCCACCATAGGCTTGTAGCCTAGTGGTTTAGCTTGATCCTTGTTGATTCAAGGTGATGAGTTCAAATAATGAAAGCTGAGATTGTGAGTGGTTTTGTGTAGCCCTCAAAACCACTCATAATTTCAACTTTCATTATTTGAACTCATCACGTTGAATCAATGAAAGTTAAGCTAAACCACTAGGCTACAAGCCTATGGTGTCCTTAAGCATAATTTTTTATCATAAAAAGATTGACCTCCCCCCCCCCCCCCCCCCCCCCCCCTTTTTTTACTTTTCTTTTCTTTCTCCTCACCCTTCCCTTTTACTTTCTTCCCTCTCTCAAGTAGTTAAATGAAAAGAATGTTTTTACCTTTTAAGTTTAATTTGATTTCAAAGGAGAACTTTCATTCCAACTCAAACTCCCTTTTCCTTTTCTAGTGCCCAAGGGATCTCTTTAAATTCCATCGAATGAAAACATTGGTACTACTTTTGTGTTTCATTACATAGAATCTCCCCAGGATGCTTTAGCATCTCTAATTAGCATGTCCATGCACGTCACCATTTAAAATCAATTTTAATGGCTCTACTTTTGTGTTTCATTACATAGAATCTCCCCAGGTTGCTTTAGCATCTCTAATTAGCATGTCCATGCACGTCACCATTTAAAATCAATTTTAATGAGTAGGATTTGAACACATCACGTATATAGTATGAAACTCAACCTTAACCACTAGGCTATATGCCTACGTTGGTCCTTGAGCCCCTTTGAGCCATTAAAAAAAAGAATACACCCCCCCCCCCCCCCCCCCCCAAACTAATTAATTAATGGCTTTTGAAAAAGTCGTTTTGGCTGCCTACTTGCTTTATGATAGATTCAGTAGTTCACAAGTATTACATTTTATGAAAAATAAACGCATCTAAAAAGAAATTATCTATACTTATGCCATATGAACATATATGACAGTGGATAGGAACTACAAGAGTTTACTAAAATAGAGTGAATTTAGGTCTTTACGCTTTTCTAGTCTTCTTTACCTTTTGTCCACATTGATAGATGGCCCTCTCTCTCTCTCTCTCTCTCTCTCTCTCTCTCTCTCTCTCTCTCTCTCTCTACACAAGACCAAAGTGAGCTTCTTAGATAGTTATGCATGCTTTTCAACACACACATAACACCGTGGGCCCTACATCAACATGGTGTATATGGGCCCTTATAAAACTAATGGGTGTTTCCATCGAGCATGCATACAATATCAATTTCTCTAATCAGATTGTCAAATGGAGGTAGAATTTGAGAATTTTGACCTCACGATTGGATCCAAATTGCCCCAAAACATTCAGAGTGACTATCCAAATAGCTGACACCTAGAGAGGGAGAAAAGACAAAAAACCTATCTAAAGAAAAATGTACTTAGGGCCTTTTGGGAAGGTGTTTTGGTATTTTCCCCCTCTTTGGGTGTCCAAATGAGCTACATGGACTCTTACTTTTAAGCTTTTGGGGCATTTTGTACCCCATAGGCAAAGATTATTCTGGGTCTTGGATAAGGTAAGGAGTAAGATGCTAAGGTGGGAGTTTGTGCTTCTTCCCTTCCTAGAAGAGTGAAGGTGATCAACTCGTTTATGATCCTCGTACAACCTTCAATGGTCCTCTACTCAAGCTAGCCAAATGCAACTAGAATGAGTTCTTAAAACCAGTGAAAAGGTTCTTGTGGAAAACAGACTTGATGCCTTGGCAATGGGTAGGATGGGATTATGTTGCAAGACCTCTTGAGCTAGGCAATATCGAGATCATTAACCCATGTATTCATGCAAAGACCAAGCACACCAAGCTTATGGTAGCAATCATGCAGCAAGAGCAGACGTGGGCTATTATGAATAAGGCCATGATGGACAATGCCAAATTATGCTCACAAGGTGGACAGTGGAAAGGGTTGGAGGTTCACAACAAGTTGCTTGCCCCGAGGTGGGCTGCTATGAATCTTGGTGGAACAAGGGGTGAGCTAGTTCACAAATGCAATAGAGTAACAAAAGCCTTGGAATGGGGAGAGGTTTCAAGGTATTTTCACAACTCTATATCTCACTAGTCCCCTTGGCTTTGTGAGGCAGGAAGCATGCTGTTGAACCCATTCAGAAGGGAATTTCCAAAAAACTCAATAACAAAAAGGACTTCGATGCCTAATACAGTTCTAGGATTCACATTGAGATTATATGGATGTGTAGGCTCATGCATTACTCTGTACATTTGCTCAGCACGAATAGAAAAATAGGCATGGGATAGGCTAGCTTCTTTGTATGATGGTACAAATTTGGCAAAAGTTTCTTATATGCATAAAGAGCTAGAGTCCAAGGTTGTGCACAAAGAGGATAATATGGATAAATTTCTTAAGAGGATTAAAGATCTATGAGAAGTTAATTGTGATTAGTGAGATCATTTCTGACATTACTTTTGTGTGTAGACAGGTCTTGATGCTTTGCCAAATTCATATCAAACGTTTGCCTCCACCTTTGGGCTTGTAACAAATATCAAACTTGATAAATTGCATTTTGATGGCTTGTTTGTGTATTGATGCACTTTGTTGTTGAAGAGACATTGTGGCTACATAGCAAAAGAATAATGATGTTGTTGCCACTTCCAATGCTTTTGTACTTAGCATGCTGGCCCCCATTGTTATTGCTTCTTCAAACAACAATCGGTCTAAGAAGTCTGGTGATAAAGGCGAGGATTTCATTGTTGTAAGGAAAATAATCATCTCATCAAGCAATGCCCTAAACTTAAGGCTAAAGAGACTTGAGGAAAATGAAGCCATTCCAGATGCTTCTTTTAATACAGATTCGTGACAAATGTTATGTGCAAGATGCAAAATAGGATTTTAGCATGAAGTGCCAATATGACCCATTTTTTTCAAGATGTATGTATTTCAATTTTTTTGGATCGTGTGTGGTATTTTGAAACTGGTGAAACTAAGCACATTACATCTCATCATGGCTTGTTTACTTCTCTTGAGATTGTCCCTAACAAGAATACTATTACTTGTGCCAACAATGTCTCTTACCTAGTTCAATCCATTGGGAAGATTGTGCTCATTGCTACTAGTGGAAGCTTTTCCACAATTTTGGATGCTTTGCAAGTACCTAGGATCAAGAAGAAATTTTGTTTGCATGTGGACTTGCAAAACTTAGTCTTGTAGTCAAGTTTGTGAATGAAAAATGTATGCATTTTGGTGAAATATTGGGACATCAACACTCTTATTTTTCGACTACATAAGCGCAATGCCTACAAGAAATGTGTGAAAGAAACTATGTATCCTACATAGTTTTTTCTTTGAAGACAAATATAAAAATTTGGTATGCACATTTTAGTTTATGAATTTTGCCACTTCGCTACATTTGCAAAGTCTGATATGGTTTGTTCACTGCCTCCTCTTGAGGCATGTTTGTGAAGGCTATATTTTGGGCAAAATGCAATGTTCTAAATTTCCAAAGGATGGTTTTTCATGGTCTATTCATAAATTGTAACTTGTCCATATTGGCTTTGTGGTGTAATGCATACTACATCTTTTGGGATTTTTTGTACTTTATGACTTCTATTAACGATTACTTGAGGCATGCATGGGTGTATCCACTTAAGGAAAAGTTTTAAGTGTTTATGTGATTCAACCAATTTTTGCTTATCACTGAAAATGTATGTAGTAGTAGTGTGGGCAAGGTCCTTTCTAATTAAGGGGGAATTATATGTCTGAAGAATTTCATCCATTTCTGGTGATTCATAAGATAAAACACCAGTGTACAATGTTGTGTATCCCCCAAAAAATTGGTGTTACTAAAAAGAAAATAGGCCACTTATGGAAACGGTATGATGTATGACCAAACATCAAGCTTTGTCAAATTCTTTTTGGATTGAAGTTGTTATGTGTATTGCATATGTACTAAACAAGTGTCCAACTAAGGCATTATAGTTTATCACTCCTTATGAGGCTTTGCAAGGTAAGTAGCCATCCATTGGTGATGTGAGTGTTTGGATGCTTATTTTATGCTTTGGTGTCTACTGAGCAACTCTACTAAAAATTGGATAGAAAGACTATGAAACATATTCTAGAAAGCAAAGGCTACATGTTGTATCATCCCCAAAATGAATCATATCTTGATTACTTAATCAAGGTATGCTTCCAATGCAAGATGCAGTTCAAACCTTACTAGCATGTGTAATGGAAATGGCCTTGGTGCATATTTACAAGATCTAATTGATGAAGATAGGGTTGAAAATGAGTAGGTTAGAGGTATGCCAAGATGGTTGGTGCAAACCTTGTGTGATAATAAATTGAGTGTACCTTTGTCTAGTCGTACTCGTTTAGGTTTTTGGCGTGCCTCTTATGCATCATATTCGTATGTTTTAGTTGAGTCTAGTATGATGAGGAAGATCCTTTTAGAGCACAAAATCCAAAGCATTGGTTAGATACAATGCAATTCAATATGATGCTATTGTAAAGAATGGCATAAGTTCTTTGTGTGACTTACCTCCTACAAAAAATAAGCTCACAAATGCTAGAAAATTGGTTATGTTTTGAATGGTGATTTACAGGAGGAGGTGTACGTATTAGAACCTTGTGGTTTTATTCAAAAAGGGGCAAGAGAAAAAGATGTGCACGCTTATGAATCCAGCTCCATGTGTTTGCTATGAAAATATCCATCCTTACTCATTTGCAGATAATTTTCAAAATTTTCTAACTAAGAGCACTTTGTATGTCAAGTATGAAAAATATATATTTTTAATCATTGTGTTTTATGTTGATGACATGTTGCTCACTGGCCCAAATGTGGGAAACATTATTCATTTTAAGACTATGTTGAATGCCTTTTTCAAAACTTCAAATTTAAGACTTTTGCATCATTATTTGGGATCCAATTTAAGTAGGTTGGTGAAGTTATTTCTTTTTATCATACAAACTATATTGAGACAATGTTGTGTAGATTCATCCTTGAGGATTGCAAGCCTATTGTTGCTTCTAAGGAGATGAATTTCAAGCTTAGTCTTACTTATGTGGAGAGTATTTTGATGTCACTCTCTATTAGTAGGATATTGGTTGCTTGATTCTCAGTATGCAAACTCACAAGTGAGAAATTTCATACAAACCCAAGGTCTATGCGTTGGAAGGCATGTAGACAAATCTTTCGTTGCTTGAGTAGAATATCTTGGGTTGCTTTATCCCAAGGGAGATCATTTCCACTAGATCTACACGCTTGTTCAGAGTCATATTGGGTTGGTTTCCATGACTCACGAGTCTCCCCTAGTGGTTTTTGTTTCATGATCATTGGCTTATACATATCTTGGTTGATAAGGAAGCCACATATAGTGGTCACTTTTAATTGCACAATTGAGTACAAGGTAGCTTTCACAACTATATTGAGTGCATTTTCCTTATATGCCTTTTGATAACTTGGATATTGGATAGCAATTGGCCACCACAATCTACAATTACACCTAGAGTGATTTGATAATTGAAAGAAACCTAGCTTTCCATGCTTGCATAGAGCACATTGATGTGCATTATCATTATTTCATGGAAAGACTCTTTGCGGGAGAGGTCAGCTTAGCTTATGCACCTACATTTAAAAAACGCTTGGCCTTGTGAGAAGTTCAAATATTTTTGCAAAGATTTGGGTTTACTCCCTTCTATGGATTGATCACATAGGGTCTAGCACTTCCCTATACATGAGTTCTAACTTGTGCTTGTTGCATCACTCCCAAGGGGAATTGTTATCATGTTATGGTAGTGATGTATGTGAACATACTTAGGACCATTGGGGTACCTTTTTAACTCATTATGAGGATTTTTTCTCTCGACTTGTACATAGGACCATCACTCTAGGGAAAACCTTATCTTTGTATTGGCACACTCATTAATACTACTTCTTGCGTTGTTTGATCTTGTATATAGGCCCATCACTCTATTGCAAGCCTATCTATGTATTGGCACACTCACTTTAGGGAAAGCCTTATCTTTATATTGGCATGTGCACTAATATTGCTTCTCTGTTGTGTGCTCTTAGCTTCTCCTTCATCTTCTCCATCTTTGTGTGCATTATTGGAGTCATATTTTCACCATTGAAGGTTTTGGTTGCCTTTATTGGATAAAAACGTCTTGAATGTACTCTTTTTGTATTGCTAATATAAAAAAATTAAATGTTAAAAGATCCCTATCTTGATGTACATAGCATCCATATTCAAGCACGAGACTATAGCAACCTCATGAGGAAAAATTGATAAGAGTTTTGGTGATGTCTCAACCAAAGAATACAATTTAAATATGCACAAATCAAGTAGGTAAACTATGGTAAATACCTTTTAGAACTCTTGCAAATTTTTTGTTTATAGCTAAAGGTGTTGGCAACCATAAATAGGGAGAAATTGGTAATGTATAAAATATTGTGCATCAATCAAATCTCAATTCCCTCAAAATACTAGCAAGCCAACTAAGCTAATGACCAAAGCACCTATACCCAATCTATATGTAAACCGTGATGAGGGTGCAAAAGGGAACTTTGCATGTGTCAAAACCCTCATAAAGGCTATAAAATATACAAATCAATTCATACATCTGCCTATACTAGGCAACCAAGAAATTCCAATATGACAACCAAATGAATGTACAAAGTAGTGTTCAGAATTTCTTGGTTTCCTATACTAGGCAACCAAGAAATTCCCCCATGACAACCAAATCAATGTACAAAGGTAGTGCTTAAAAAATTCATATAGACATGAGAGATATAATGAGACTCGAATGAGACCATTAAGTTGGTAACAATTGTAGTAATAATGCGAGACAAAGGGAAAGAATAAGCAAGTAGCTCACAATTTGTGTAATATCCCACTTGAATCAAACTAATTGTATATAAGTAGGGTAGCTCAACCAAATGAGCATAGCATACTAGAAAAAACGCATCAAATTTTCCATAAACGGGCATGACACAATCATAAATGTAATTCTACCTCAAAGAAAGACAATTGCAATATATTGGTGAACATAAACATAAACATAAATATCTCAATTATCTCAGCCAAAAAAAACATACAAGTCAGTATAAACTCTAAGGGAAATTTGAAACAACAATGCATAACCATAGACAATTTGCCAAACCTACATCAAGAGAGTATGTGAGCACAATAGGGATTATAGGTAACATGCACGCATATACATGCATCATGCAAAACAACCATGTGGATTTGATCATCCATGAAGTGTTTGAAGTGCCACTTAAGTATCATAATACTTGGCTTCCCCAAGTATTATGATATATCATAGTTTTATGATTTCTTCTAGGGATTATAGGTAGCATGTAGGCATATACATGCATCATGCAAAACAACCATGTACGATTTGATCATCCATGAAGTGGTTGAAGTCCCACTTAAGTATCATAATACTTGGCTTCCCCAAGTATCATGATATATCATATTTTTATCATTTCTTCTAGGGATTATAGGTTGCATGCATTCATATACATGCATCATGCAAAACAACCATGCAGGATTTTATCATCCATGAAGTGGTTGAAGTCCCAGCTAAAGGCCTAATTTTCCTTAATTGAATCTATCTACAGTAGGGTAGGATACTTTGCGTTCTTAAACCTCAGTGTCTCCTCCTTGCAAGGGGGGTTGCCCACGGACTGCTTGCCCTATCGTCCTCCTCACAGGAGAGGTGTTCCACGACTTGGTGACCCCGACATGCAACTTGCTCATGCAAGGTTGTGTGGCTCCCCTCCTCCACGACTTTGCCTTTCCCAAAAAAGAACCAAGCTCTTGATACCAATGTTAGACAAGGGGAACTAGAACCTAGGAGTCCACCACCCAACCATCCACTATATAGCATAGCTCGTGGCCCTTTGACCTAGTTGGACTCCCTTTCCACACTGCCTAGCCCAGCCCTCTCCTTGTCTAGTCCGGCCTTGCCGGTGTCCTGACATGACCATTAAGTTCAAATCTCCAGGTACACATCTATTGATTTGGTGTTATCCATTTTTTAGTGTGTTTTTCTTGGTTTCAAGTCATATAAATCTGCTTGAATATTTTAAAGCCATGCCAAGGGCATGTCGGAACAAAATATTTTGGGCCGTAGTGTCCAATATACATTATGCTGTTATGAACCCACTGGTCGGGTTCGATTTGGCACATGTTATCACATGGGATACAACATGGTCTAGGAACTCAAGGAGTCCAGTTTAGCCAATGTGGAGCAATGATAATGAGGGTCCCTCTCACTCTTGTCGCAGAGTTTTTTGCAGTTACCTCCACACACAAGTACATCTTGTACTTGATGGATGTCACTTTTTCGGCCATCCTTATTTGAGACATATTCCACATGTGAGAATATGAGTCTCTGGGACTAACTAGCGCCTAATTCCTAATGATGTGTTGCGACGAGGTCCTTATGTGCTGACTGCATCCGTTTATTAGAACATTTACAGCACACTATATCAGGATTTTCAGTGGCCAAAAATTGTCGAGTACTAAGTACAGACTTGTTCCGATTACAAGTGCTGTGAAACCACCTTAACGGAGAGTCGTTTCTACATATAGCCAAGTATGCTATGTTCATGATAATGTCTCATGGTTGGTACCTAGGTGTGACTGGGTTGTCGCATTCTGATATGGTCCAACTTTTGTTGCCAAGCTTTCTCGTATGTACCGTGGAAAGTCTCGTCACATGAAATTGCAGTTCGGATATATTTGTGTTAAATTCATGCACACTAGGTCTTATGGGCCCTAGTGTTTAACATAAATTTATTTGGAGCGGCATGCAAATTCATGGACTTTATTCTTTTGCACCCTTTTGTACTCCCTATGCAATCTCTCTTGCAGATTTTGTATGAGTTTACACCTTGCCATACAAGGCAATGGCTCAGTATGGGTGCCTGGGGTTGGATGGTCTAAACTCTATGAGCTTACTCCACTCCAACCCGCTTTCAACCTAGTTGGTTGTCTCCATTCCATGTCCAATATATGGCTGGATACTCAATGGTTGAGTCCTAGTTTATCATCAGTTGTAGAAGACTGTCTGTAAGTGGTTGAGGGAAAGCATCTCACTCTTACTGCTGCTATTCATCCCGCGTTTGATGGGCAACTTACAAGTATTTTTGGCTAAAGGATCTGCTAAGAGCATACGTTAGCGCAATGCATTTTGAATGGGCGATTCTCTCCCTATTCTAGTGTTTGCTTAAGTAAGGTTTTCAACTTTGAATACCTTTTGTGGTGGGGTTGGATACCGTCTCAATAGTTTCATAAGTCAAGGAATTAATAGGTGTGCTGACAAAGTATGTTGGCAGGTAACCTTCATTAGGGGTGAACATGTAGTTCTGTGTGTTCCAAAATGTTCAGAAGTCTGACATAAGGACACACCCTATTCTACTTCTTAGTAGCTATGAAATTTTTAAGATACTCACGCAAGTTGGAAATCTGGCTCACAACTTCATGGAAAGTTGCACAAAGGTTTTCTTGCATTATTTATTTACCTTCAGAAGATCTGAAAATTGGTTATGCCTTTGAACAACTCTTAGTTGTGGTTACTCCTTTACATTACTCAAGTGAGTTATAAATGGAGTTACCATTTAGACCCAAGTGCTTGCAAAAGGACAACAATGTTGAAAATCAAGATATTGCTCTTGGTTTCATTGAACCTCCTCACTACATCAAGTATCAGCTGGCCCGTGTATGGGATGCCAACAAGGAAACATCAGTGTTCTTACGAAGATACTACCACTTGTGTTTTTGAGGACGAAAACGCTTCTCCAAGGGGGAAGGAATGTTAGGCCAATGGCTAGAGGGCAGGACCCGACCTAGGGGAGTCAAGGACTTAGGCCAAGGGCCGGGCTGAAGGTGTGGACAGGGGATCCATTTAGGGAAAGGGCCATGGGCTGTCCTATAATAGGTTGGCTGGGAGGAGGATCCAGGAGGGAGTCTCCCTATGGTCTTTCAATAGTACTCCTGGTTTTGCCTCTGTTGTCCTTTTCCTTGCTCTGCATTTCTGACAAATGCATACTGTTGCTGCACCAAATGCACGGATAAACTTTCAGGCTGAGTAGTGATGCGACTCATTGCTGCTCTTCTGATGCCTCTTGTGGTTGGGTTCTATGAGCAGTTGTTGCAGTCTCACTGGGGTTAGTTGGACTGAGCTTGATTCCTCTGACTTGTTGAATCTTGCTTGTATGCACAGCTTCTTGTCTTTAGGGTGGGCTACTTCCGCTGCCAAATCATACGTTGTAGGGAATCTCCCCTTTACCTTCTCTTTAAGCAACGACCACAGGCCAGTAATAAAACGGTCCTTCTTCAAAAAATTAGGTTCTCCTTCATCTTCCTCCAGTGAGGCAACCCATTGCTCCTATAAATCCACAAACTTGGATTCGTAAGTGGCATACTCTAGCAGACTACAATGCTTTAACTCTGTCAGCAGCTGCCATAAATTTTCTGAGGTTGTGCCTTCACCAAACCTCTTCACAAAGGCAGCATGTAGTACGTGACATGCATTCTTGGTAGCTTGGGGCAAAGCATTGTACCAAGACTTGGCCTCTACTTTCATCAATAGAGGAAAAATTCGTAGCCGTGAGGCATCATCATCCTTGCTGGAAACCACACAAGCGATGTCAAAGTCATCCAGAAAATTGGTGGTGATGTCTTCTTCCTTCTTGCCACTGAATGTGGGAAAAGAGACACTTGCCATGGTAGTAACTCAATGAGCAGATATTACAAACCCCTTTTTTTAAAATTTACAAATGACATCAGCGGCTCATAGTGGATTTCTTATAGGGTTGGGTGGATAGATTTAAATAGGATAAAAATGGAAACATTGAAAGAGTGGCGGTAATCCAACACGGGGAGAATAATAGGATTTGGGGAGATAAGGATTTATCGTAGCAGCGGAGCACCAAACAGATACACAGTCTTTTGTTGATAGAAGATTTTTCTATCTACTTAAATATTCACATGCATGTGTTGCAGAAACCTAAACGAAAAGACTTCTGGCCTATTGCTATTATCCATGTCGGGTGTAGGGAACTGATTGCTATAGTTGCATACCTCAAGTGTTGACAAGGTGACACCTTCACCACATGCCTCTACCTCCTGTTCAAGTCCGCAGAATCCTCCACATTAGGTTCAAAACAGACTGGGTGAGAAGAGTATACCTGAATCGGCTTTTCATTTTGCATGCGGCGGTGGCGCTTCGGTGGTCGTACTTCACTTGAGTTCTCTAGGCCTAGAGGGAGCGTAAGCCCACTTGCATCCACCAAACGCTTTAGGCTTTGTGTCTTGGACTTTGTGGTTGATGTCGTTGACGAATCTTCTCAGACCATAAGAGAGAAAACACTTGGTGCTACACAAAATCTGACTATCGTGAGAGTGCTGCGGTTCTCAAAATAAAAACTCACCGTTCTTTCTTCACCTCCTATATCGGCTCTCATTGACAGAATGCTTTGGTTGACGATAGTTGATGACATTTTGTAGCCCCCCACTTGATGCTCTTGATTTGCGGTTAGCACAAGCAATGAGAGATGGGGAGCTTGCCTCTTGGATATTGGTGACGCTACACCCTGGCAGTAGTATTTTAATGAAGGCGGTCAGTGTTTCTTCAATCTCCTGCTCCTCCGTTCTCCAGTTGGAGAATTCTTGCAGCCATTCGTCCATGGTCGACGATGTGTGTTATTTTCAGCATTGTAAATCGGAGGTTTTTAAGAAGCCCTCCTCACTAAGGGCACCAAATGATGGGTGCAAAGTGCGACACGGACCCCGACGGCCTCAAAACTCCAGGATCGTGCACGCCGAGCTGGCCACAAGAAATGAACAAGGGGCACCACCTAGCTTTGAGCAGTTAGGACGCAGACAACGGTGATTTAAAATAGCACAAACACTGCACACACACACAGAGAGAGAGAGAGAGAGAGAGAGAGAGAGAGAGAGAGAGAGAGAGAGAGAGAGAGAGAGAGAGAGAGAGAGAGAGAGAGAGAGAGAGAGAGAGAGAGAGAGAGAGAGAGACGTAGGTGATGAAAAACCTTCGAAATGTGAGGGAAACGTAAATCAATGTGATATTTACAGAAACCTTAGCTTCGGCGAGATGGCGACTATGGTGATAGAGAGAGAGAGAGAGAGAGAGAGAGAGAGAGAGAGAGAGAGAGAGAGAGAGAGAGAGAGAGAGAGAGAGAGAGAGAGAGAGAGAGAGAGAGAGAGAGAGAGAGAGTGAGCCTATAGTGCGTTCTCTAGAGGTGATTCATAAGCATGAAGATTCTAATCTTTTGTGTGTGTGGCAAACCCTTGGAGTCAGGGTGTGGACATGGTTTCCTTCTCATAGTGCTAATTTCCCAAACCCCAATGCTCAAGTACCGCCCAAGATGTTATACCACTCTCCCAGAGTGTTCCCCCAAAATGTTGCCCCAAAATCCCCTCTCCTTCCTCTTCAAGTGTTGAAAGTCCCACGATAGTGACCTCTTAGTGCCCTTTTATAGGTGTTGGCTGCATTAGGTTAGGGTAATCTGATTAGGTTAGGGCCCTAATAAAGAGAGACAAAGCAAGGAGTTGGGTCCCAGATGGTTGACCCTTGCTTTGTCTTAGGAGGATTTTAAAATGATATCTCCTAGGTGGGCCTTTGTGACCAGCACCTAGAGAGAGGTGATAATTTACAATGGGTTTTTATACAGATTTTTGGCTTGAAACTAGAAAATAATAATAACCTATAGATGTTACTGCAAAGCTGCATCGTGGACGAGATGCTGACGAATGGCGGCCTCGTTGGTGCGTCGGTGTAGTGCATTTTCCAGTTTCCGGGCTGGCCGGGGCATGCCTTCCGTGTCACTTCTTGATTTTAGGTTTTCGCTACGTGATTTTGCCGTCCTTCTTTGGTGTTGGGTGTCAACATCGAATTCCTTCGCTTTTTACTTTTTTGTGGGTGCGTATACGCGTGCGTGTATTGTGTGTGTATGTGCATGTGTGTATGTGAGGGTTTGAATGTACGCCTGCGTGTGTGCGTGCTTGCGTATGTATGTGCATGTGTTTGTTTGTGCTCGTAGGTTCATATGCGGGTGTGTGTATGTGTATGTTACTCTGTGAGTGACGAGATGCTTGTGAGTGTGTGTGCGTATGTATATGGTTTGTGTGTGGGTGTGTAAGTGTGTGTGTGTGTGTCGGCAAGAGGGTGTGTGGGAACAAGAGAGAAAGAGAGGGATTATTTTATATATATATATATATATACATATATATATATATATATATATTACTAGCTGCTTACTACGCAAGAAAAGAGAGAGAGAGAACAAGAGTGAGTGAGATAGATAGAGAGATAGAGAGAGAGAGAGAGAGAGAGAGAGAGAGAGAGAGAGAGAGAGAGAGAGAGAGAGAGAGAGAGAGAGAGAGAGAGAACTATGCTGCCTTCTTGCTGTACTATGGCATCCCCATATTGCTGGCCAAGAGAGATAGGGAAAGGGAGAGGGAGCGTGAGTGGAAGATGAGGGGAGGGGGAGAGGAAGTGGGGTGAGAGGGAGGATATGTGTGTGTGTGTGTGTTGGTGTGTGTTTGTATATAGAGAGAGAGTTTAAAAACTGCGTAGCTATGCCATGCATGGTGGGTACCGACGCCGAGGGGAAGAGAGAGAGAGAGGGAGCGTGAGGGAGCGAGAGGGGGAAGAGAGGGAGGGAGAGTGTGTGTGGTGGTGGGTTGAGAGAGAGAGAGAGAGAGAGAGAGAGAGAGAGAGAGAGAGAGAGAGAGAGAGACATTAGGAGAAATATGAACCTTGCATGGGCCTTGTAAGGAATCCTAATTTTTAGGGATTAAGGCTAATGTTGTGTGGGGTTAAGGGGGCAAGGGCATTGAAGAAGGTAGTTTTGAGTAGGCTTTTCTATCCTTTTTTAAGACAAATGTAGGATGTGGACCTAAGGGGTTACTTTCTCTCTTTAGTTTTTTTTAAAGTGAAGGAAGCATAGGGACGTGACCAAATAAGCAAAAACGTGGGTCACTAAGAGTCAAAATTTGACTTTTTTTAAAAATATTCATTTACTTATTTTTTATTTAAAACTCCCTCCCAACATATATACATATCTAGAAATCATTTTTTGACCCATTTTTTAACCCACAAGCTTAGAAAGTCCATTTTTTTTAAAAATATTTTCTCCCAAAAAGTTAAAAACACTTTGTTCTCTCCTCCTCCTCCCTCGTTCCTCCTCTCTCCCTCTCCTCTCCCTCCCTGCCCCTACCTTCCTCCTCCTCCCCAATCTCTCTCTCCCCCCCCTCCCTCCTTCTCTCCTCGCATCTTCCTCAATCTCCCTACCCCTCCTCCTCTATCTTTTCATCATTTGCTTCCTCACGCAACAGCTTCCATGGTGCTCACGGACATCACAAATGGTTTGCTTCCACCACCACGTACCTTTGCACACCAAAAGCATACATATTTGCTTACCCACGGCATTTGCACCGAAGACCGCTAGTGAGGGTGATCAAAGGTCATCACAGGAACGTCGTACTACTTGTGAGACCAATGTTGACATTTGGGTGGATGGCCATTTGTACCCTTACAATCCTATAAGCGCTTCCATCCATCCTTTAATAGCCTTTTGACATTTCTTCAATTTCTTGGGAGGGGAGAAGCAGGCTTGTTAGGCTATTACAAGCGGTTGTGTATGGGTGCAGGTGCTTCTTTGCATATGTGGATGCACGAATTTCAAGCTCTTCACCTCAAGACGACGACATTACAAGAGAGTGTTGCCTCGCCGGAGAGGGTGGTTAAAACTCTTGAACAACAAATGCAAGAAAAGGAGTCCCACATTAAGAAGCTTGCCAACACCATCACATACTTGAAAGGAACACCCCTTGGTGCAAGGGAACGCAAACGCACGTATTCATCCATTGAAACTCTTGCACCTTCGGGAGGAGCACGCAAACGACGAGTTATAGTCATAAGGTGATTTGGTCTTTACTTGCATGATGCATTCTTACTTCACACTATTTTCTAACATTTATTTTTATTTGTTGCTAGAAACTTCATCTAGGAGGCATACGATGGAACACGCCAAGATGATCGAGTCAACCTTCTCACTAGTTGTGTCAATACCCAGGATGCGATTTCTATCTTACAATCACCTGGAGGTAAGCACATTAAGGATGCAGTCACCAAGGACCTTATGCGTAAATTGAGAAATGTGGTTAGTGATGATGACGTGCAACAAGCTTGTGATGAGGCTGGAATCAGCACCAAATCCTATCAGGCTATTTTCCAACTCCTAAAGGATGCCCTCAAAGAGCATGGCATTGTGGAAAACCTATTTCCCGCTCCTCACAAGGTCAACCTCGCAAAGAAGGCCACAAACAAAGATGTGTTCTCCCGCATTGGAACATACCTACACATTGAGGACACAATGCCAACTTCCCTTTATGCTTCGTGCGCAACAAAGGCAAGGAGAAAAGGTAAGAAACAATCCATAAGACCTTCGGAGAAGGGCTTTCCTTACACAATGTGGAACAATATTTTGTGGATCTTAGAAGGCTTCAACAAGCCATGCTTAGATTTTACAAGTTACCTAAAGAAGGTGACACACTTTACTTTTTTCTTTGGTATTGTTCTTATCATAGACTCTAAAGTTTAAGGTCTTGGCACTATTTATTTTGTAGTTCTTGACACAAAGGTCGCTTTTGTCGTGAAACTTGATGAGTGTCAAATAGTGAAAGGCCGAAGGTTAGAGAGGCTAAGTGTCACTGGCCCTTTTGCAAACCAAGCGAAGAGATTCAGTCCATCTCCCACCCCATCTTTTAGCTGCAATCAGAGAAAGACATTTGGTGGTTGGGTACTATTGAGGTGCCCAAAGAGACGAATGGAGTACTTTCATGGATTTTTGAGAGAACTCCATGGATCACAGAAGTAATACACTCCCAAATTGCAGGTCAGAAGTTGGAGATTGAGGATTTTGGTAGTTATGATGTGGAGTGGCACTTAGCTGGGGATTTGAAGACCATAAAGTGTTTGCTTGGCTGCAAACAAGGGGCTTCTTCTCTCATGCCTTGTCCATTTTGCACTCGAGGGTACAAACCTAATGGACAAAAATCACATAAGAGCACTGCAAAGGTCAGTTCCATGCTTCCATGGAAAGGGCATGGAGAACAAGGGTTAGATTGTCGTGATGTTGGAGATGAAGGTAGAGAATGAGAAGTGTCCATTCTGAGATGTCCCATGCTCAATGCCCCAGAGCGTGATCAAAAGGACCACGCTTGGAATACAATTTTTCCATTTTCTCTATCGAATGTACATTTTTGTACATTAATTTTTGTACATTACATGCATTCAAGCGCATATTGAAGCTCCACATTGACTATGCTTTCACAATGAAACCATTGGAAAAGTCCCAGGAAGCGATCGAAAGAGTGGAGATACTCTTGAATTCCATTGGCTGTCACGGTGGAAATGTGTCTATCGTTGCTGCAAAGAACAGAGGGGAGGCCCATGAAATTGCTCAACAAGTGTCAATGAGTGGAAAAAAAGATAAACACTTTTTGAAGAAAGTTTCCCAAGGAAAGCCAAGTCGATATGATGCTTAAAATAGCTCCAACTAGCAGGCAGGCAACCTTTGGGAGCTTTGGAAGGAGTTATGCAAAGCTACTACTGACAATGATTCATATGGCGAGCTTGCAAACAAGCACAAGCAAGTTTGGACACATTTTGATAAAATGGTCAAGATTATGGGCCTTAACAGCACAATAGAAGAACAACGCCAATCATTTCAAGAAGCCTTGACGGATTTTACCAAGGTCTTCACCCTTTCTTGGGGTGAAAATAACATCACACATTACATGGTAAGTTATGTTACGTGGTGTATTTATTAAAAGGGATTGTTTTTATTAAATAATGTGGATCGTTTACTCATGTGAACAACATATCTTGTTTTTTGTGCATGGTGCATTTATTATGCACAAGTATGGATCTTTAGAAATTTTTAGCACTCAAGGCATGGAGAAGTCCCATTATCGAGAAAGGGGAGTGTACTTCAAAAATACTCGACATGGTGGTGGAATGGTGCAATCCAATTATTTGGAGGAGATGTTCAACTGGTTTTTTTGCACAACATTTGCTCGTAAGCTCACAATGGAGCATGTGCGACAATCCAAGATTGCTATTGAAGTGCGGAAATGGAGTCGTCAAGAGCATAGCAACAAGTGGCATATGTCGCAAGGTCCCGCCAAGCATGCTGCATGGTGGTGATGCAGAGTGCAACAAGGATCAAAGTGGATTCTGTGCGAGTCACTACGTGAACGCAGGGTCCAAATCTTAGCGACATGTTTACTTAAAAAATAATAGTTTTTTTTCAAAATTAGTGTAAACAGGGCTCTTATAAATATTGCATGCTCTCATAAACCACTCATTTCTTAAGAATAGGTGACCTCTTACCATACAAAATGGCATGCACCAAACAAACCACAAAAGAGCATCCGCCTGCCATAAAAACACCCTCCAAGGATGTGAGAAGCCGGCATGGATTAAAGGCACAAGAAAATGGCCACGAATACCTGGCCGTTCCAGGAACTCTTCTGGCAGTGGGCATGGTAGTAGGGCACCAGAGTCATCGAGGGCTGTTGAATCTCCATGTCCTCAAGATATAACACCTAGAAAAAGAATGAAGTAACGTGCCCAACGCTGGAGAGAAGAAGAGGGCCAACAAACAACAAAGTCCGATAGGGAGGAGCCGTCACGCCACCAATCACAAGAAGGACCATCCAGGACTCGGGTGGTCCATACAGACGCTGAATTAGAGAGTGAGCCACCATGGCTGTGACCTAAAATACCGCGCACACATCGGGTGTCCGTTGGGGGGAAGATACTGCCTCGAGGCCAGGGAGCTCTCCCCACAGCACAAGATCGGGAGCCAAGGGAAGAGGATGAATCAGAAGAGGCTGCAGATCCAGCCCCTAAGCATGTAAACATGCGCAAGTCTATGTTTTTCAAGAAGCCTAAACGCCACCAGCCAACAAATGTGCAAGTGCCCCCAAGCCAACCGCAGCGGCGCCGAAAAATAGCAAGGGCATTCACAGAAATCTGCCACTACCATAAGACTACAAAGCTTTTGATTTGATGCGCCCCCTTTGCTCGCACAATGAAGGAGGTGCTTCAAAGCTATGGAAATCAGTATAGAATGCAAGCAATAGCGCTAGAGGCTATTCAAGAAGCTACAGAGGCCCACATCATTTCGGTGTTGGAAGATACCAACCTATGCACCATTCATGCAAAGCGAGTGACAGTACAACCAAAAGATATGCAGCTTGCACATCGATTGCGGTGAGACTTAAAGCATTAGCCGAAGTTACCCCTCTTTTTGTATTGCACACCCTTATCTTTGTAATGTTTTGACTTTGCAATGACAATATGATCAACAGTTGTGTCTATTGTGTCTATTATCTTTGTAATGAGATGACTTTGCAATTTCAAGTTCTGTTTACCCATAAGATATTAAAAAAGTTAACATATTGTGAAACTAGGTGTCTATGCAACAATAAATTAGGTTTTTCAAATGTCCAATGTAATTGGGCCTTTTGGTACAGTTAATGAATTGCTTTCAGTTAGTTTATGTATTTTAAGTATCCTAGGGGGTAGAGCTAAAGTTTTGGATGGCCCATTTGCGCGCCCTTGTGGCCACCCTTTTTTTGGCACCTGGTAGGCTTCTCTACCCCCTAGGATACTTACAAAACACAAATTTACTGAAAGCAATTGGTTTTGCATCATTACTTTAGATGGAGCCTTGTGGCCACCCTTTTTTTGGAAATTTCAAGCTTTGAATTCCCCATAGGATATTAGAAAAGTTAACATATTGTGAAACCAAGTGTCTATGCAACATTAATTTAGATTTTTCAAATGTCCAATGTAATTGGGCTTTTTGGTGCAGGGGTGTACTAGGTAGAGCTAAAGTAGGTGATAGTGTGCTGGAAAACTTAAATTCAGAGTTGATTTCACCTTTTCTAGTGTCCTTGAGTGTTAACATATGCTGAAATTGCCAAAAAAAGGGTGGCCACAATGCTCCATCTAAAGTAATGATGCAAAACCAATTGCTTTCAATAAATTTGTGTTTTTAAAGTATCCTAGGGGGTACATAAGCCTACCAAGTGCCAAAAAAAGGGTGGCCACAAGGGCGCGCAAATGGGCCATCCAAAACTGGTGGATGGGCCATTTGCGCGCCCATGTGGCCACCCCTTTTTTGGCACCTGGTAGGCATCTCTACCCCCTAGGATACTTAAAATACATAAATTAACTCAAAACAATGGGTTTTGCATCATTACTTTAGAGAAACCACTTCTCACTCAAATGTGTTTTATACTGTCCACAATATCATGTGCATCCAACTTCCGTTGTGTTGTTACTTCAAGCAAAAACGACAGCTATTGAAACATATCACCAATAAAAACAATTTTCAAGATTGACAAATCACATTTAGAAGAATTTGCAAGATAGAGAGACAATTCCGAATATTTTTTATTACTTCCAAAACGGTGATTTTACATCATGTATTTGAGGAGTTCATAATTTTCTTGTCCATTTTCTGGCGCCTATCTTGCGCGTAAGGAAACTCCCCAATCAAGAGGGACTGTGCTATGGCCTTTGGGTCAGTTGAGCCAATGGAAGCATGTATCCCTATCTGGGAAAGCACTTTACCATGGAAGCCAGTGCCAAACGCTCTGCATACAAGTGATCCACGCACTAGGAACACAAGATGCGCAATTTGAGCAATGGTGCTCAAACATAAAAACTTGCTCAAAGCATTCAACGACCAAGACATAAAATGGGCTTGGGGAGTAAATTCATTATGGATAATGGCCACATCGCCAGGGGGGAGTTGTCCTAGGTAATGTGCAAGGGAAGCTTGAGGTCCAAAGCCCGTCCACTTGCCACCCGTCCTTGCAGAAAAATCATCAAGCTCCATGACGTTCTGTCATAAACCGATGAAGGTTGAGAAAAATGACAATGAAGGATAAAATAGTAACATGAAAATTAGGATACAATTTACCTCCAGCTCCTTGTCATCCTCCTTCCTGTTGCCCTTTGCATCCAAGTCAATGCTCCCATGCACCGCAGCTACGAGCTTTGGATCATCAGATGGGAGGTTGCATAATGGCATAGGCATCCTAGCGGCCTCAACCTTGTCTTGCGTGGCTTGGAATTCTTCCTCAACCACATGCAATTGCTCTGTTGCTAGGACCTCCGCACATACAACTGCAATAGTGTCAGCAACAGAGTCCCCAACTGGCAAGATCTTGCTTTCTAGGGCATCTGACGTATTGTCTAAGGGACATTTGGTGCTATTGCATAGCACGCTCAAGCATTCATCCATGCGCAGGCCAAATGATTTCTCCAAATCATGCATAAACACATACTCCTCCCCATCCACTACCACTGAGGAGAAGCGGCTGATTTCTACCTTTGGGATAGCCACATCCGTCAATGGTAGTGGCACTGGAGTGCCACTAGGGCCAGCCACAACTATGGATTTCTCAACCACTTCCTCGAGCCCCGTGGGGTACTCAAGCCGGAGTGTCTTTCCTTCCATTGCAAGGTTCATGGGGATGACCTCCTGCTCCTTGGTGTCCTTGATAAAGGACCCAACCTGAAGGTGTGGTAAGCGGAGCTCCTCCAAATCAGGTTCCTCGCTCACCAAGAAGATAAATGTTGCGAGCCGAGAAAGGTGCTCCACCCCCAACTTGCGCTTCTTGAGCACTGACACCCTTGGGGCTTGCTCGTCCAAGAAATAGCCTGCGTTGGTGGCAATTCCTTAGAATTTTCGCAACCGCTTGGAGAATGGGCGATCACCTTTGTGTATATAGCACAAAAGATCGCAAGGCACCAAAATCCTTGCATGTGGGGAGATAGATACATAATATTTTATGATGTGCTCCTCCATGAATGCGAAAATCTCGGCAAATGCATCCATGTGAAGGGAAATTGTGGCGTCAAGGTCAGGGAGACGAGTAAAGAAGGTGTGGAGGTCCAACTTCCCTTTGTATTTGGTGTCCTCGAGGAAGAGGATGAAGCGTGACAAAGGGGTGGATGTGGGTGCAGATGCAGAGGCTCTGGAAGCATCCATGTCTAGCCTGGGGTGTAGATAGAGAGTGGAGGAGCTCAAGAGTTGCAAAAGTGAAAATAGTGAATGAGTTATGCGGCCCCCCTTTTATAATGATCCCTTTTTTAAGGACATTAAAAAAAAAGGCACTTTCACCAAAAAATGATCTCTCATGTCAATGCAAAAAATTATATTCAAAGACATGATTTGCCAAAGAAAATCATGTTGATTACATCGGGGACCGTTTTCAAAATTGCAAGAGTTACAAAGTTATAAGATCGATAGCATAGTTCCATCCATCCCCCAATCCTCCTCGACCTTCAATTTGTCTTCCATTCTCTTCCCAATCTGTGAAAATTCATTACAATAAGTATCCAATGATCGACAAACTATGATGTATTGAAAATGTGGTGGAAGGATTCTCACCTTGTGACCTTGTAAATGAAATTGTGCTTGTTGAAGGGCCTCAAAACCCATAATAACCAAATGTTCTCGCACATTACTGAGAGTCCAATGCTTATTCACTCGGACTGCCTCCAAAGCATCGTTGGGCATCTTCACTGCAATGTCAAAGCTTGCAATAGTGTCGTCTACACTCTGTAAGGGAGTCCACACTCCAAGTTTGCACATCCAACGATCATAGTGAAATTGTATGTACAAGGAGGTAAAGGATTTCAAATAACGCTTTCCAATAATTGAAGCTCCAACCTTACAACGGTACCGGTCCCCGTTGTGCATGCCCTCCACAAAACCTCAGTCCTCTCCTAAAAGCCTTCCTAATTCCTCATAATGCACATCTTTACATACAAGCATTGTGGTAGTCTCCACAAATCCAAACTCTTTAAAAATGTGCACAAAAGAATGAGTAGGAAAACACCAACTCAAGTCCACAGACTTAGAAGCTTTAGAGTATTTCAAAGAGTTTTGGACATCTATTATCATCTTTTTCTTGAAAGATGCTACCGACCACAAATCTGGCACCGGCCACTCCATACTTAATAAGGATGTCACTTTGATGGGTTCAAGCGTTCCAAACGCTTGTGTAGAAGTAGGCACAATATAGGAGTGAGAATAGAAGAAAATCCTTCTTTGAACTAGTTTGGTTGGGCAAAGATGTGGGAACATTGTTGCTCCAATATCCGTATGTATAGCATTGAATGTGCCGGAGAGAGTATGTAGTGGCTGCTCCTCCACCAACATGGATGGAAATATGACTATAAATGCATGAAAAATCTTAAGTATGAAACCATAATAACATTACGCTGTGATTTCACACCTAGCTTTGTATTCTCAAAACATGTACTTACAATGTGTTGGAAATCGAGGTGGTTGTTGCAATTGTATGGTTGACATTGAGAAAACCTGTTACACAATGGCTATGTTCCCCTTGTCTTTGCGGTTCTCGAAGCCAAGGAGCTTTCCTTTCCAATGAAGATCCAAGTTTGCACGATTCTGCACAGGATGAGGGACAATAGCAAATGGTTGCATGTATACCCAAGCACCCACTCATCATCTATACCTCTAGTGTTGCGGCATGCAAGTGCTGTGACCTCATCCTTTGGCCGCCTTTGCGAAGTAGAGTGGGCCATGGTTGAGCAAAGAAAATTAGGAGGAGGAGCAAGACCTTGCTTGTTGCTACAATGTAGGTGGAATAAAGTGATAGGGGAAGGTGGTTAACCCCTGTGGCAATGGGAGGAGAAGGTGGACAACCCTTGCTTGGTGTGGCACTGGAAAGAGAAGAGGGATAACCCTTGCTTGGTGTGGCAATGGAAGGTGGTAGGGGAGGAGAGAGGAGCTTCATCTCCAATTCTGCAGCAATGGTGTAGAGAGAGAGAGTGTTGGAGTAGAGGATGAGTGTGATGGTTGCAACCAAGGAGGGGTTGAAAAAGGGGTTCTAGAGAGAGAAAATAATTGTTTGCGTAAGAACTACTTTTGGGGGAGCTTTGGATAGTAAAAAAATATTTTTAAAAAGTTTTTTTAAAAAAATTGAATTTTAGGGTTTTTGCGTGCACGTTTTGACTTTTTGAGGTAAAAAAACAGACCATAAAATAGATTTAGGGAGGTTTTAAGAAGATAAAATTTGAGTTTTGAAAATTTTGAAAAATTTCAAATTTTTGGAAATTTTTTAAAACTGGATCAAAAAGGAGGGAAGTTGGAGGTTCCACCATATGGCCCACCCCCCCAACCCCACCCCACCTTCTCACTAGGTAAGAGCCCATTAAAGAAGTGTAAGACTACTTTGTCCCCCTACATTTTTGAGGGCATAGAGTGTGTCCACCACCCTCTTCTCATTGGCTGGCTTCTAATTAACCTTAATCCCAAAGGGCCCATGGAGGGTTTATATTTTTCCTAATGACTTCAATCTACCGGTGTCAAGAAGTTGGCGGTCTTGCCAGGAAGGCACCGGGCCTCTTGTTGTGAGAGTTTGTGAGGAAGCTCAAGGGTTATGAGAAGGAGCTAAGATGTAGATAACATAGCTTCTAAAGTTGAAGAAGAAATGTAGCCAAAGAAGCCGCTCACTTTTCCTTACAAACACACACGTGGTGGAGAGAACTCATGAAAGATAGTCAGAACAAAACAAAAATGAAAACATCGAGATTACGATTATATCATATCATGGGTAGGATAAAAGGGTTAATGGATGAGTTAATGATATTTAATCTTTGTTGTCCAAATAAGCTACGGATTGCTCTTTGGAACTGTAGCTTTGTGCTTACTATAATGTATATGTTTTGTCTAGCGATTGGGATTAGTTGTGAGTACAAATCCTCTTGATTCATACTAAAATAACCACATTCACATCAAAAGAGAAGTCATAGTCAATAATAGGTAGTATGATGGGATCTGGTGAGAGAAGTACTTCATTGAGCCTTTCAGGACCAAATAGAAACACTATGCGTTGCTGAAAGTGAATCTTTCAACTAATCCAAATGTTGACCCTAATAGATTGCACTGAATGGAATTGAAAGAAATTACCTCTATGTGGATTATGGTTATTCATCAATGGTATACTTAGTATGTTCAAAGATAAAGGTATGAGAGAAGTGAAAGGAGAAGAAGAAGAGAGTTTCTCTCCCAAGCCCTATTGTTGCCCTTAGGCAATAAGGATACTGCGGGGAGAGAAGTACCTGTAGAAAGGATATTCTAGAGTTTGTGGAAGAGAATGAGAAACTTAAGAGAGAGAGATGCTTGTGGAAGATGAAGATATGGTTACTAACCTTGTGCACATAATTGTTTCCCGCAAAAAGGTTGTACCCATTACATTGACAAGGTTGCTGCTTGATTACCTTCCAATGAAACAATTAGGACACAACAAGAGAGATCAAAGGAGTAGTAAAGATAGAATTAGAGATAGATCTAAGTGTGGTGGTGGTCTTAAAGATAGATAATGAGAGATAGAGATAGAGTTAGAGTTAGAGACAAGTATTGGACTAGATATGCAAATGAAAGTAAAATTAGCAACATATATCTTACATGAGAGCAATCGCCACCACCTTAATGAAGAGAGATGATGAGGCAAGACTTCAGCCTTTATTCAAGAGAAAGTGTGGCACTAAGATGAGTGTGTCACTATGGAATTGAGCTATTCCCTCTCACTCATAACTTGCCTCAATGAAGAGAAGGTTGCCCTTCTTATAGGTGAAGGAGCCATGTTTTACATAATCACTTGATTATGCTAAAGAGTTAGCCCAAATCAAATGTTCTTTGGATATTTCTTAAAATGGGCAATATTAGGACTCAAAATATCATGAAATTCAGCATTTTTGGTCGTTGAGGCTCCATGTGGGTGCATGATGTATGTGGGCCCCACCTAGGCATCTTCTGTGTGGCTCGAGCAGGGGGTCCCAACTTGTGTGTCTTGTCCTTCAAGGAATCTTTGAGGTCTCACATTCACATGCTTATGTATTTTACCCTCCAAATATCTTATTTTATGGAAAAAAACCAAGATTACCTCTTTTCACTTGATTCACCTGTTTACCATCTCTTCTTGCAGTGTAGTTATGAGAGGGTTTTTCACTGGTTTCCCTGTAACGTTTGACCTGTAACTCGGATTGACATGCTTCAAAAGGAAAAATTGGCCTACTAAAAGAGATTGAATTGGTTTTGGCCTTTTCTCCACGCCCTTAGGTCGGGATTTTCAAATTGGGATGGTCCAAGAAGCTTTGGATCTTCCTTTTCATAAAGTCTTCTAGTAGGCCCTTCCCTCTTGTATGTATCCAAGAAGGTATGCATTATTGAAGGGTTATATTATTAAATAAATGTGAAAAGAAGAAAATAATTTATATATGGTAGGGTATAGCTGAGATATTAGAAGAAATATACAAATGCTTTTCCCCCAGACAAAAAGAGGCACAATTATTGATACTTCTGTTGCAGTGCTTTCTAATAGTAATGTACATTTATATTACTTCAAAGGTAATACTAAGGTATGGTAGAAAGATTTTATTTATGCATATGAGTATTATATGAAGTATACTTATGCGTCAAAAAAGTCACAAGATAAATCGTTTAATTCCCGTTCCCACTATATACGTGCCACAACACGACATCCACCCCCTCTAAACCTGCACATCCTCCGGTATGTGTCACATTGTCTCTTTGTAAGATCAGACCTCTTGTACATCTTCCTTGCTTTCTTCTTCAGTGGATGATTCCAGAGCTTCATGTTCACTTTGATCTTCACCTGTGTTTTGCTCTTCTTCCTCATCAACATCTTCTAGATCATTGTCTCCTCTTCTCTTAAACATTTTAATCCTTTTTCCCGCAATGGGAATCTTTACTTCTGTACCATCTAGTTCAGACAAGCTGTAAGTAGCATTTTCATGCACATGCTTTACAACATACGGTCCAAACTATCTTTTTGAGAACTTACGCATGACTGTGTGCTGGTTATCAAGGCTACTGTCATACACTAAAACCCAGTCACCTTTGTCAATTGCTTTGCTCCTGAGTCAATGTCGCTTATCAAAGTAGTCCTTGTTTTTCAACCTTGCATTTTTGAGTCATTCTTTTGCAGCTTCAATGTCTCCAGGTCTTCTCTCAAGTTGCCTTTATACGCAGTGCAAGGAGATCTTCCCTGCTAAGCCCCTCTTGCCAAGGTAGTACATTCCATGTGGGAATTGTATCTTCAATCGGCATCACTGGCTTTTAACCATACATTAGCTCCGCAGGCATGTAGCCAGTTATTGAGCTATATGTTGTACGATCAGCCCATAAAGCATATGGTAACAATTTTGGCCACTCACCAACTCTTCCTTCGCAAGCCTTGGCCAAACCTTTGATGATAGGAGGATGCCCTCTTTCACTCTTTCCATTGCCTTCAGGGTTGTAAGTTGTAGTAAGAGAAAGCTTGATTCCTAATCTAGAAAAGAACTCCCTTGCTTCTTCGGCATCCAGTTCACCTCTATCTGCAGTGATTTTTCCCACACAACCATAACGGCAAATCACCTCATCAAGAAGGAATTTGCACACAGCTTCTGTGGTTTTAGCTCTTAATGCTCTTCCTTCAACCTGGTTAGTTAGGTCCTCTCGTGCAAGAACCAAGTATCTCATTTGCCAGAGTCCTAAAGGCATTGTAACTAGATCCACAACCCATTTATAGTGCATGGCTAGTGGATATGTAGGGTGCAATCCATCACGATGTTGGGTATTTGAATACATTTGACAAGTTACACATGACTCTACAAACCGAGATACATCTTTATACATACCCTTCCACCAGTATTTTTCTTTCAACTTGGAGAAGGTTTCCCACACACCTCTGTGTCCAACCCATAGACTCTCATGAAACTCTTGCATGAGCTTTACTTGAGTCTCTTTTTTGCATATAACCCGTTGTGGTGTAGCACCCTTTTGTTTAGGATGCTTCCACAAGTAGCCATTCCTCAAAAAGTAGCCAACTCTTGCATGAGCTTTACTTGAGTCTCTTTTTTGCATATAACCCGTTGTGGTGTAGCACCCTTTTGTTTAGGATGCTTCCACAAGTAGCCATCCCTCAAAAAGTACCCATATGCTTTCTTGCGTATCCTCTTGAATTCTTGTTCAGACCAATCATCCTGTTTTTTTAGAGTACTCAAGTAGCTTCCAATAAGAAGCCAATCACCTTCATAAAAATCTTTCAAGAACAATTCAAGTGAATTAGTCATGTAGATATTGTTACCTTTGACATGAGAGATAGAATAGAACTTTGTGCCTACATCATCTCCCTCGTCAATCATTTGTGACTCGTCTTCATACCTTGCCCTTGATAGCATATCTGCCACTGTATTGTGTTTACCTGCAATGTGCTTAAACTCGGGATTTAAAGACTTAATGTAGGCAATCCACCGCAACATAGCAATGTCTGGTGTTGAGAAGCTTGTAATCATCCCAAGAAGTGGTAGACAATCTGTTTCTACAACCACCATGCACCAATAAGGTACTCTTTCCTATTTTTCAAGGCTATAACCATACCCCATAGCTCTCTCTTGTGGATAGTTTCTTTGGCGAGCACTTAGTACCTTTGCTCCAAATCTTACCACATACCTGCGTCCTTCTTCATCATCTTGCCCTATTGCCCACCAAATCCCTGTAGGACTGGTGTCTAATGTCACAATTACTGGCCTTTGACACTCATAGTCTACCTTTCTCAAAGTTGGTGCTGACTGGAGCAACTCCTTTAGCTTTTTCATGGATTTTACATGTGCTTCTGTCCATTTAAACTTTTGATTCTTTCTAAGTAACTGATACAGAGGATCAACTACATGTGCATAATGTGGAATCCAAATAACATAGAAGACACATGCTCTTAGAAACCTTCTAACCTCACTGATGCTAGTGCATGTTTCTTTCATTCTTTGGATGGCATCTACCTTTGCTGCACAAGGTTTCCTACCATATGGCCCGCACATGTGCCCCACAATGAGCACTTCATTGACACCAAAAATAGACTTTTTTCCTGACAATGTAAGATTCACTTCTTCCAACCTAGAAAAAAATTTATCACAATCATTTATGTGATTTACCACAAACCTGTGACATCCCTTGAGATCCAAAACTTCATCTTTGTCACTTTCTTCACATCCTTTGATAGGCAAATCATCAATGAAAGGCATTGTGATTTAAGATGACCTCTGCTCACCCTCACGTGCGGCCTTCGGTGCAAATACCATGGACAAGCAATATGTACACTTTTGTTATGCGGAGTACATGGTGGTGGAGGCATACGATTTGTGATGTCCGTGAGCACCATGGCAGCTGTTGCGTGAGGAAGCAAAGAATGAAAAGAAAGAGGGGGGAGGGAGAGGGAGGAACATGGGAGGAGAGAAGGGGACAAGGGGGGAGAGGGAGAGAGAGGGGAGGAGGAGGAGAGAAGGGGGTAGGGAGGGAGAGGAGAGGGAGAGTGGAGGAAGGAGGAGGAGAGAACAAAGGTTTTTTTTTTTGGGAGGATTTTGTTTTGAAAAAGTGGACTTTTAGTATTTGTAGGTTTAAAAAAATGTCAAAAAATGATTTTTTGATGTGTATATATGTTGGGAGGGAGTTTTAAGTCAAAAATAAGTAAAAATAACTTTTTTGAAAAAAAGTCAAATTTTGGCTCTTAGTGACCCGCGTTTTTGCTGATGTGGCCACACCCCTTTACTCCCTTCACTTTCCAAAAGCTAGAGAGAGAAAGTGACCTCTTAGGTCCACATCCTACATGTGTTTTAAAAAAAGGCTATAAAAGTCTACTCAAAACTAGCTTCTTGAATGCCCTTGTCCCCTTAACCCTACACAACATTAGCCTTAATCCCTAAAAATTAGGATTCCTTACAAGGCCCATGCAAAATCTATATTTCTCCTAATGTTATCTATTTCCTAGTCAATGTCTTCTTGGCGTCTTTCAAGCTGTTGAATGTGCATAGCAAGCAAACCTTCAGTTGTCATTTTCCGATTCCCATGGTAGTATGGTTTAAGAAACAACCGTCTCTTATGTAGACATGATTGGCTTTTGCCCATACATAAGTTCAAATGGCATAAATCTTGTACCTGAGCTATGAGTAGTTCTGTCAGCCCACAAAGCAAAAGGTAAATTTAGGCCAATCACCAATTTGTCCTCTACAAGCCTTGGCCAAAGATTTAACAATAGGCGGATTTCCTCTTTCACTTTTTCCATTACCTTTCGGATTATATGCTATAGTAAGAGCCAACTAAATTCCCAATCAATTAAAGAACTCATAAGCTTCATCTGCATCTAATTCTCCTCTATCATCAATAATCTTTCCAATGCAACCATATTGGCAAATCACATCCTCAAGCAAAAACTTGCATACTAAACTTGTAGCTTTGGTACACAAAGCTCTTTCTTCAACCTGGTTAGTGAGATCCTCTCTAGCAAGAACAATATACCTCATTTGCCAAATATAGACTCGCATAGTGATCAGATCTACAACCACTTATTATGCATAGCCAATGGTCTCGATGTCGAACATTTGAATATTGTTGAAAAACCATGCACGTCTCCACAAATCGAGCAATATCTTTGTACATGCATTTCCACCAATAGCGGTCTTTAACCTTGGCAAATGTTGCCCAAACTCCTCTATGTCCTGCCCATAAATTCTCATGAAACTCTTTAATTACCTGTTGTTGTTTTGCTTTGTCACATACTACTCATTGTGGTGATCCTCCTAGACATTTTGGCTACTTCCACAAGTGCCCATCTTTAAGGAAATAACCATTAGCTTTCTTTCTGATCCTCTTGTATTCTTGGTTACTCCATTCCTCTTGCCTGGTGAGGGTGCTGAGATAATGGCCTACAAAAAGCCATCTCCATCGTACATCTCCTCTAAAAAAGCTTTAAAAAGACGAGCAAGAGCACTACAGGTTGCATGCAAATGAGAAGAATTATAAAACTTTAAGCCCACCAAATCACTCTCTGTAAGCATCTCATCCCCATCTTCATACCTGGCTCTTGATAACATATTTGCTACCGGATTGTCCCTTCCTGCAATATGATAGAATTCGGGATTAAGAGACTTAATGAAAGCTATCCACTGTAACATAGCAATATCTGGAGTGGAGCAATTCGCGATCATTCCTATCAATGGCAAACAATCAGTCTCCACTACAATCAAAGCTCCAATAAAATACTCCTTGTCAGACTTTAGAGCAGTAGCAATGCCCCAAAGCTCTCTATTAACCTGTGGATAACTTTGTTGACGAGTGTTAAGCACCTTTTCACAAAACCGAATAGCATATCTATGACCATCGCGGTGGACAACTTTGATAAACCCCTATATATGACTCATATTAGAGAATATGACCCCCCTTTCTACGCTTATATGATAATCAATGCAAAAAACTATCATACCCCTATCTTATATATAAAATGTAGGTCTCACATGATCTAACTGAGTAAAACTAGTCAAAGAGCGTGTAGCATAGTGATTGGCAACGTACAAAGGAACCACTTCTGTTGATAACTAGATGTACCTTCAATGTGTCTTAGTTTGACTTTCAAACTATGTGCTCATTCAGCCTGCACTTTGGCTAGTTGTCCAATTTGGACCCATCTAAATCACTCAAAAAACATGGCTGTAAAGTTGTGTTACGTTCTTCGTGTAAATTTGCATCTAAAAAAGCTCTTTATAGCTTTCATCCCTCAACAAATGACTATAATCAGAAAACAAGCAATTGATACAAAGCAATGCTAGCTCTAGCATGTATATTTGTAGCTATTGACTCACATGTTTAAGGGAAGACTCTTTTGGGAAGCCATGATTTTGAAACACAAAACTTCCTCTCATCCCCCCCCCCCCCCCCCCCCCCAGGAATTTAATATTTACGTAATTACGTCAAATTTTGTGTGATCACAAGGTCTTATTGACACATTTACATGATCACAGTAAACATGATCACACAGAACCTGGTTAGTGGTGACTTGCAAACCCACAAAATTCTCGCCGGGCTTTTCAGTTTTCTCGGCAGGCCCAGTGGGATTCATTATTTTCCCTGCAAGCCCACAGGGACTATTCAAAAGCCCGGCGGGCTGTTAGCGTTATATATACGCGGGCTTGATCGGGCCCGTTGGGTGTATTAGCGTCTTGCTTTCATCTTCACACACACACACACACACAGAGAGAGAGAGAGAGAGAGAGAGAGAGAGAGAGAGAGAGAGAGAGAGAGAGAGAGAGAGAGAGAGAGAGAGAGAGAGAGAGAGAGAGAGAGAGAGAGAGAGAGAGAGAGAGAGAGAGAGTGCTTGTGACCACCTTTGCAGGTACGTCGACAGGAGAGAGGGGGTCGTGTGGGAGCGTGCTCTACGTCACAGTGCACGGCAGCAACAGAGTACCTGACCACAGGATCCGGGTATGTGTTGTGTGTGTGTATGGGTTGTGTGGTAGCGCGCCTTTTGTCGTAGTGCACGGTAGTAATAAGGTACCTTACCACACAATGGGAGTGTGTGTGTAAGCTGTTCTACGGAACAGTGCTTATCACGGGGCATCACCTCGATGACGTGGGAAAGATGGTGTCCTTGTGGTAAGTATTGGCTTACTGTTTGGGTACTATGTCGGTAACGCGGAGAATCTAGTATCCTTATGGTAAGTCAACTTTCCTTTTCCAAAAAATATATGGGCATCGATCGGTAACGCGGCTTTATGATGTTCGTATGTAGGCCATTGTTTTTCCTTAGATTCAGGCGGCACTCGATCGGTAACGCAGCTAATAGAGTGTCGTTTGTCAGAAGCATATGTTATTGCATAAATGTGGTGTTCAGGTCGTTAACCCGGCCAGACGAACGTCATATAATTTGTACGTGCATGTGCAGTTAATTTTTTAAGTATTAAGTATATGAAATACTTGGTCGGTAACGCGGCTGTGAAGAGTATTTCATATACAAAATGTATGAATTGTTTGATTTTGTTGTTTTTAATTGTCCATTTGAAATTATATACTAGCTAATCATTTTCAAAATAATATTTTATTCATCAATCATCGCTATTTTAAATGTTCCATTTATATAGAATACTTTATTCATCAATCATCGCTATTTTAAATGTTCCATTTATATAGAATACTTTATTCATCAATCATCGCTATTTTACATGTTTCATTTATATAGAATACTTTATTTATCAACAATCATCGCTATCTTAAATCTTCCATTTATATAAATTACATGTAAAAAAGTATTTGCACACAAATTGCATATTTAATATTCGTTTTTAATATTTTTTAAGGACTCTCAAGAATTATTGCTATTTTTAATGCTTCATATACATAAATTCTCTTCAAAAATCTAAATGCACACAGTTTGCATGTTAAATATGATGCCAGATCAAAAGAAATGTATTATGCGTGCCATTCGTAAAGAATGTATTTTGGCAATCTCATCATGTGCAGCTGATCGCATATAACATATTAGTGAAAGCCATGTCTACATCAAAGACATCACTAGCACTATATGGGAGAACACAGAGCACAAGTTGTGACTTGAAGGCCAATACAGGTTGTTGAGTCCAGCTGGGATACAAGAATTTGACCCCCACCACAAGGTCAGGACAATGTTGGGCAATATGAAAGTATGTTGCAGAGACTTAAAGGAAGATATCCCACCTGCTTGCGACATGTCAAAATTAGAGCTCTGGGATAAATTATGGGAAGAACAGAAGGTAAAGATGAAGCGTGTGAAAGCGCAGGACCAAGCAGCCTTACCCAAGAGATTGAATATGGCCCAAGATGCGCAAGCAGCTTTGGGAGGTCGATCCAATGCCAGCGGCACCGGCACAATCATGCGCACTGCTTTGAAGACAAAGTGTGCTCATCTTGTTGGCATACCTCAAAAAGCCTTGGTAGAAGGTATGAGGATTGGAGCAGGCTCCTTCGGTGTGTGCACATTGTACACCATCAAAGGCATCTCATTTTTTCGAGACCACATTACATATGTGGGAAAATGTTAGAAGGGAGAGAGTGAGGCAAAATTTGACAGCTTTCATACAGAGCAAGGAATGCAAACGCTTCACCCCTCCATTGTAAGGTGCATTGGGTTTACTACAGAAGCTCCTTGGATCACGATATTCCCATACTACAATGGGGGTACCGTGGGCGACATGATGTGCCACTTATCTTTCGCTCATGGATTGTTCAGACGACACATGCACAGGCTACAACATGGCTAGAGGTCATTACTTGTAGCAAACAACCTTGTAAGCAAGATAGACACGGTGCGGATCAAATCAGTGGTTGAGCAGATGCCGGCAATTTGTCATGCCTTAATTGACGGTGTTGCGGCTTCCCTCTTGGCCGGTATAGTGCACAGTGACCTGCACCCGTTCAACGTAATGTTGGACTTTACTCGGGTCAATAAAACCCGTGTCAGTATCATTGATTGGGGTATGATGCTGAGAACACCTGCTAAGTGCGTAGCAAATAATTATCTGTCTCCAAGTGCACAGTCGGATGAAGCAGTTTTGAATGCACAGAGAGCAAGGAATGCTGAGATGGCTAAGCGACCGTGGATTGCTCCCGAACTATACGATCCACGTTGCACAGATGCATACACAAAAGCGAGTGACATTTATGCATTGGGCTATCTATCCGACATGCTGGCAGATTTTTGGAGTGCAGCCATAAAATTTTATTTTCCAGAAGAAGTTTTTCACCACCCGGACGAAGATGTTATGAGGGCTATTCGAATTAAATTAGATTGTTGGATGAAGTTAAAAGAGCGGGACCAAAGAAGGAATGCTTTTGACGTGTTGATTTTTTTTCAAAGAACATTTAAAGATAGACCCTAACCCTGTCCAACGTCCACTTGTTGAACTTACACCATCATTTTATCCGATTTAAACATTTCTATGATATACATGTCTTGTCAAGTGTATTCTTTTTTTAATGAAGTGTATTATCTGGTTTGAAGTGGTTCACCTAATTGAGTTAATTATCTTTAGTCATTTCAAATTTGTCATTTAACTGTCAGTATTTCAAATTTGCCTTGTGGTTCAATTAGTCGCATTTTTTGTGGTTTGATTTAGTGGATTCCGTGCAGTGTCCCAATGAGTGAGAATATATATTTGCCAATGATATTGAATATTTGCCACTTTGTTGACTGCAGCTAAGAGAAAATGGCCGATCAAGAACAAGATATTGGCACCCAATCATTGCCTGATGATCAACAACAAGCGGTTGTTAATGCATTTCAGCGCATGAAGTCTCTGGCACACGGCATGTCGGCACAACAAGCAACGTGTACTGCTCGCCGACTCTCAGAGTGGGAAAATCCAAACCATATGCAGTGGAAAGAGATCAATAAAGAAGTGACAAAGGACATGAGCAAGACAATATGGCCATGTGAGGACGCAGAGATCAAGAAAGGAAGGTGGAAGGTTTCGAAGTGCAACCATGATCGTATCAAAGATAACACTGAGAGGATTTATTTGGAGGTTTATTGCCATCCCCTACACAATGCAGATTGTGCGCTATATTTTGCAAAAATGTTATATGTTCACTTTGTGCAACAACGACCAATAGACTTCTGTCAAAGGAGACAACTGTTTCCACTCATGATTTAAGGGAGAGTTGTGTCACTTCCACCCGAGATGAGCTGGCATTGATAGTGGAAGGCACCAACCTATAGTTAAAGAGAGAGAAGGATATTTACACGACACAGTTGGTAGAGAAAGATGCAAAAATAACACGTCTTTCTATAGCCACCAAGACACCGCAACCCTCACAAGTCCAGATGGAGAAAAGCATTCACCGCTTAAGTCATGACGTTGAAAACCTGACACAGCGAGTGAATCCAATGCCTGTACAAGGGACACACGTCAACCACCATGTCTTGCATTTGGAGTTGGTCCCCTCGTCTGCTTCAGATGCATCCTCATCTTCCCAATGTCCAGTTTGCTACAAGAATTTTGATGGATGGAGTGGGTACTATACATTGACATGTGGTCACTATTATCATTTAGTTTGTCTTATTCGTTTGATGCAAAACAGTAGTTGATGGGCAATCTGTTCACAAGATATTCCACAAGGAATATATATTATGAATGGCATGGCAAACAAATATAAATTCAAGCAAGCACACCCAGATACCCCTAGCACAATTAGAAATCTGTTTGATGAGCAAGATGTTGCTTCAGGGCAACACAATTGAGATCGACAAACTATGTAATATCGTGACAAACTATGTACTATTGAGAATATGAAGCATTGTAATTACTCAAAACACATTTTAATACAAGGTCTTTTACAATGGTTTTTGACATTTACTCATTCTACTCTCAAGCTACTTTGAATCAATTGAGCTGTTATCTGGTTCTAAGTCTGAGTGTTGTGGTTCTCCCTGTAATTCAACCTCCACATCTATAATCAAATTCTCTTCTATTTTGTCTAAAGTGCATTGAGATACACCAACATTGAAATCTTTTTCATCTTCGTTTTGACAATCATACAACCAGGTTGGCATTTCCTTCTCGTAGCCAGCACTTTTGATGTGATTCAGTATCTTTTTGTTGCAATACATATACACTAATTTCTCTGCTCTGTCTGCTAATAGTCTGTTGTGAATAGTGCTGTGAACATACTTGTACATACTCCAGTTTCTCTCTGAACTTGAATTTGCTGCACATTGTGCGAGTACTTTCATTGCAAGAGGACTTAAGGTAGAGCAATGCTCTCCACCATTTATCATCCACCACTTCCATGCAGGTTGATCTTTTGCCATTACCTGTACAAAATCATTCGCAAAAGGACCTTCTTTTAATCTAAATGCACTCATTTTTTTGATGCAATCAATTCGGTCCTGAACGTTGGAGTAGAACGTGTTGACCACGTGATAGAAATCGCCTACCACCTCTGTATTGGACATCAGATCTAAATTCCAATACTCTGGATCGAGCATGTAAGCCATGCTATGGAGTGGACTATGAGCGCTCTTCCACCTTGAATGAAAATACTTAGCCAAAATTTTTCGTTGTTTGCCAAAGAAAGATAATCGCCACTCCTTCTCTACTACAGACTCTTTCAGCTCTTCAGGATTTTCAAGACTCTGTTGGACTGACCACCATGTCATCCACACTTTGCTCAAGTTTGGCGCCCTTTGATCAAGATTGCGGATCGCGAACATAACGGGCATCATTACATGGTATGTATCCATTACACTCCTCCACCAAGCAAAATTGTTTACATTGCCACATAGACATGTAATTTTATCTTTCACTATTTCTTTCTGCTCAAGCTGCCATTCATCAAAGGTCGCACAATAGAATGTGTCAATCACAACACATTTATTATGGAAAGTGATTCCAAGGTATAAAAGTGTGTGTAGAACCGAGTTTCAGTAGGAAGTTTTAGCATCATTGACATGCGCATCCTATACAAATCAAGCACTCTTTGTTGTTTCAAGATAAATTTCACAACCTGACGTGCTATATCAATTATTTTGGTGAATCATGTGGTTTCTTCACTAGTGTACCACTCTTTCAGCACCAAGTTCAAGCTATGCGTAAAAAAATGTGTGGAAAGCACTTCTTTACTAATTTACTGGCGTTTTTACAATTATTTTCGTTGTCCATCACAACTTGAATGACATGTTCATCACCAATTTCTTTAATTACATTAATCAAGACCTCAAAAATGTATTTGCCACTTTTAATTGCACCAGAACTATCAATCACCTTTATAATTGTTTCTCCCCTTGGACAAACCAACAGTACATTGATCAGCGGTCTTCTCTGAACATTTGACCAGCCATCACTCACAATCGTACATCTTGAAAGCGAAATATTCCCAATTATTATTTTGCCAACACGCTCTTTGACTTCGATGTAACATTTGTCCAAGAAAAAATTTCTTATCGTGTGATAAGTAGGAGCTGAAAATCTTGGACCAAACTCACCGATTTTCTTCCAAGCAGCCTTCCAATGATTGCTATCTACCATGACCAAAGCACTTCCAATAAAGAATATTGCTTTGGCGAGTGCTGTTTGTGCTTCTTCTAGAGACTACACTCGAAAGCTTTGATGTAATGATTTTTGACGCATTTGACAAAGTCCACCTTCATTGTGACGTTTAAAAGGAACACTGCTTGGAATTTCCTCTCCTTGCGCAGGTTGTTCTCCAAGGTTCACTACAAGATCTGCGGAGTTAATATTTGGCTCTGGGAACTCTTGACTCGAAGGCACAGAGATATATATTTGTCATCTCTTGCCACCCTTTTTTGGTGAGCTCTTCTCTCAAACGCTTTGCAACTGCACGTGCCTGAGAATGTTCACATTTCTTACAATTGTTTTTAGCGCTACCCAAAAAATGATCCCTAATACGTGGTGCACTGCTAGATTTTGTTGTGTGACAAAATCTACATTGCCACTCCATATTCGGCCGCATATGTTGTGAGCATAATCCCACTCTTTGCCAGGAACTTTTTTATTCTTTGGCTTCTTCGTACCACTTGTGCCCTCATTTTGCTCCATTGCTTTTAAATTAAAACTGAAGAGAAAAGAACAAGATGTTCAGTTTTGAAAACATTTCTTTTATTATCAATATATATTATAATTTAAAAACCATTCAATATGAAAGTAACCATGAAGCACAATATGAGATTATCAATGCACGCTAGTCAATCCACATATCGATCATCTATATTGTGAGCAACCATACACATTGCAATGTAGTCTATATATGGCATATAACTATAACAATGTTATGAATCTCTCTATGCAATTATTATTATAACGATTATTTATATGTCCACTTTGATTTGCAAACAATAAGACACATCTAATTTCATTTGCTACAAAAAAACAAACGAAAGCAATAAAATATGTGATTCGTCATTTCATGCACTAATAATCTATCGTAATACATAATGCACTCTCTGTATAAACCAATGCATGAACTAACGCAAATAAATCTTCAATATAATCACCCAATTGGGGACTACTTGTACCCAGTGAAGGATTGTAACCCACCCATGCAACCAATTCAATATATAAAAGCTATTTTAACCCAATCAAGGATTATATCTCTTATATTGTAAATCAATTGAAATGCAAGACTTCAAGGATCTTTATATGCCCAGTACACTAGTAGAGGACATCCGACCCTTGACTATCGACTCATCATTTACATATGCTCATCTTCTAAAACCAATTACAGCTCTCATTTGGACCAATGGGTTCTTTGCAGTGAGCATGATTCTCCAAGTTTTCAGTTGTTTTGGTTTCATACCTTTATGTTGGTAAACAAATTAAAATTTCTTAGAAGTGGTTACCGAATTAAGAATCACGTTCAACCCAAAAAAAAGACCTGTGACTCTGTAACCTTAGGTCAATTCACAAGGAGATGACAATACCCACCACTCGGATACACTCCCCAAGGATTTGCCTAGCTAAAAGACCGGGGTTAGCACACTATTTACTATATATAATTACTCCCGTTGGGATTTTTTGTTTTCTCGGCGGGCCCATCGGGCTACTGCATATACCTAGCGAGCCCGCTGGGAAAATGAAGATGCCCGGTGCGAACCGTCGAGAAAATAAGAAAGCCCGGAGGGATAACCGGTTCTATAGGTTGTTGCAGGTCAAAATCAAAGTCACATTAACAATTAACGTGGTGCGGTAAGTTTTCCATGGTGAATCCTCCTGAGATAACATCATCATGTTCAAGTACATCACATCCCTGCAAATCACTTTGAACACTTACCACATATTGCTCCATGAACTTCCTGTATGAATCTGAAACTTTCAGATGTTAGTCCCAGAAACCTCGAAGAAAAAGTCTCTTCTTGCAAGAACTTCTTCTTCTCTGTACCACTATAGTCCCGCTCTATAGTGGCACCCCAAGAAAATCCTGAGCAAACCTGTACTCTTTGAACTCTTTGCAAACCCTTGGCAAAGACTGTTCTCGTAAGCTATCTTTATTCCTGACATGATCAACACAAACAATAAAAAATTGAACCGCTCTCTTACCATCTTTGCTTCGGATCATTGCATATGCTGAACCATCATCCAAAACATTTGTCTCCATAGGCACAACTGTGATGTAGGGTTGCCCTAGGATAAGTGGATAAGAGGAATGCTCCTGTATAAAAAGATTTTGTTCATCACAAACATCTTCAATTGTAACCTTGACATTTGCACATGCTCCATAAAAATTGCCAGGCTGGGTGTTAGCAGCTCGAATCCGCCAACCATGATCCATATCACTAGGCCACTTCCCTCTCTGGTACAAGATTTTTGACATCAAATTAATTTCTGAACCATGATCCACAAGTGCTAGAATAGCCTCATCAATATCACCAATCTTAACAATTGTCTTTGTAGTGGCTCTCGCCATGTGTTCTGGAAAAATGACTCGTAGGTACTGCTTCCTCGCCATCATCATTATTGAAGTGAACATGTCTTACCTCGGGTGTAACTTGATTGGATATCACTGCAAAACTGTAAGCTTTCTTCTTCAATCTCTAACTCGTAAGCATCCAGAATTGATTCTACATGTGGAATCACTTGGCTCTTGACCGCATCAGGTTCTTGCTCAACTGGTACTTGCCGCTCTAGCTTTATAATATCAATGATCTCCTCATGAAATTCACATTTATCAATACCCAAGACAACACCCAAATTAAGTTCCACCTTGCTATTGAGAATACGTTCCTCAAATACCTTCTTCAGATCTGTAGCCAATTCAATATCAGATTTTAACTTGTAAGAAGGCCCTCTTGGCTTACCTTGCTTTTTATATTTGGATGCCTCTTCCATAACCACTTCAGGTGTAGGAACTGCTTTAGAACTTGTGCCTTCTTCCTTCTTTCCGCTAGTCCTCATAGCTCGTTTTGATGAGCCTACAATATCTTCATCTCTCTTGCGCTTCTCTTCCACCATAGCTTTGTTAGCCTGAGATTTTGCAAGAAAGGCATACACAGAAAGAGAATCTACAAGATCTGACCACCCAGTAGTTTTCCGAATGCAATTCCAAGCTTAACTCAATGTGTCACGAGTTATTTTACCTTTGTCATCTGTCCTCAAAGCATAGGGCCATAGATTCCCCTTTAGCCTTGATACTTTTATCATCCTCCACACTGCATACCTGTAATCCATAAGTTGTTGCATCAACCCTAGAGACATTGTGTTGCATCTTCTCAACCGGCTTCTTCATACCGCCCTGCCCATAGTTAAAGCATAGACGTTCACCAGTTTCTTTAAGATGCAGCTTTCCGTCCTTCCAAAGAACTGTGTTCTTCTTATAAGCTTCATTAAAATCATCACAATTTTTGCGTATATGATCTAAGCTATCACACCACATGCATCCTTTATCCCAGTCTTGTTGTGGAGGACGCTGTCTGGGTTCTGAAGAAGATCCACTTGCACTCAAACCATCAAGTTTAATAGCTTTTAAATTCAAATTCAACTCTTGTATACCTTTACCAACTCATCAAGGAATGGATCTTTCAGCTTGGGCTTGGGCTTCTTCACTAGATCCTCTTCAAGCGCTTCCATAGGATCAGCCACTATGAACTTGCCCACCCTCTTTTGTCGCTTTACAATCATATTAAGAGCTCTTATAACCAATTTCCAATCAGAAGTTAAGCCCAACTCACCCGATGGGTCCTCGAGCAGGTGTACCAAGATCTTCTAAAGGCGCAAATCTGCTGCTTGAATAAATAGCTTGACCTTTTTCGGTTGCATTGTTTTCTGCTCAACAATAGATAACTGTTCAAACTTCTTTTCAAAATCTTGTAGCAGTTCTCTCCCAGATAATCCTTTATCCTTCTACTGTATCCATTTCATAAAGCTTTTCTTGGTAGCCCATTGAGAATCTTTGAGAAAATACTCTTGTTGTAAAGCCTTCTTAAACTCTATCAATTTGCACCATGTGTTTCCCGGATTTCTTCAATTCGATCCCTAAGCTCGAGAACCGCAATTAAGTGAAAACCTTCCACTAAGTCATGATCATTAACTCCATAATCCTTCATAGATTGTTCATAAACAATACAAAATTCTGAAATATCACGACCTTCAAATCTTTGCAGCTTTTCAGTTGCTATATACCTTGCTTGACGAATATGTTCACTTTGTTGGTACTGCTGTTGAGAAGCCTACGATTGCTGCATATAGGATGCAAACTGCTGCATCATCTATTGCATTGCTACTTCCTGTCGTGTCGACATCTTTTGCTACCAAGTCCCAGCCCGCCGACTCGCTTCGCGTTGGGTTCACCAAAGATGTCGGGGATAATTTGTTTGCGGTTAGTGAGCCGAGATTAACACCGGGTTGCTTGTTGTGGGACAGGTGAGAGAAACGTAAGGTCTCCACCTTTCGAGCTACAGAGGGATGAACTCAAAGTTTTAGGGAAAAGCATTGGACTTACAAACAGGTAAAGCACTATTTGAAAAGCAATTAAAAATGGTATTTTTGGAATCTTAAGCACAACAAACCCCGGGCTAGAAATTTTTAGATTTAAATTTGGACAAAAACTGACCCCGCTAGTCCTTCCGAAAGATTCAATGTAAAATTAAATTATTAAGAAAAATTGAATGGTTGTAGTAATCATTTAAGCATAGAATTTACTAAAGGCCTCCCAGATATTTACCAATTAAGCAAAAACAAGTCAAAATATAACAGAATTGATATTTTAAAGCTGGCAGGTAGTAATGGGAGGGTCATCATTGACCTACCAGGGACTCAATTAGCAGCAGGGGACGCCATATTGAGCTATAGGGCTGCTTGAGTTGCAGCCTATGAGAGCTTATGAATGCACAAAAACCTATAAATAAGACCCCTTGCTTCACATTTTACACAGACTCGGAGTCCTAGCAAATTCTCTCTCATCTAGAGGGTTCTCTACTCAAAAATCACTAGAGAGCAAAGCTATAGTTGGTTAATCAATGGTAATTAGCACTAACCTTTTTTAATAAGTAGAACTATGTTAATCTATTTAAGTTTTCTTAATTAATTGAAGATTAAACCTATATATACTCTAAAATTCTCTCCTAATTCTAAATTCTCTGTTGATTATTGAGATTAAGCTTAGGAATATTAATCTAATTAATTATTATATTATATTAGGATTGAAATTACTCATTTTAATCATAAATTAATGATAATTATACTAATTAAATTTAGATTAAGATGAGATAATTATTAGAGCTATGCTAAACTATCAATATGCAGAATTATTTAAGCAAAATTACACTATTTTGCAGAAAAATTATATTTTTATTTTTGAGTAATTTTTATAATTATTTAAGCAGAATTACACCATTTTTAAGGAAAAATAAAAGGAAAAATGATCAAATTAATCCAAAAAGATTTGAAATAATTATTAGAGGTAAAATACATCTTAAAAAACTCGTAATAATTATCTTAACCTCAGACAATTAGTTTACCTGATTATCTCAGTAGAAAAACACTGTTTTTAAGGGAAATTAAAAGGAGGAAAATAGCAAACTAACCCAAAAAGATTTGAGATATATCACAGAGGTAAAACTAATCTTAAGCAGCCTGTGATAATTATTTAAACCTCAGATAGTTAGTTTTTAACTAATTATCTCAGCAGAAAAACACTGTTTTAAAGGGAAACTAAAAGGGGAAAAATAGCAAGCTAATCTAAAAAGATTTGAGATAATTATCAGAGATAAAACATATTTTAAAAAACTCTTGATAATTATCTTGATTTCAGATAATTAGTTTAACTAATTATCTCAGCAGAAAAACACTATTTTTAGAAAAATTAAAAGGGAAAAAATAGCAAACTAATTCAAAAAGCTTTGAGATAATTATCAACGGTAAAACACATCTTAAAAAATGCATGAGAATTATCTTAACCTCAAATATTTAGCTTAACTAATCACCACAGCAGAAAAAAACTATTTTTAAGGAAAAATAAAAAGGGAAAAATAGCAAATTAATCTAAAAAGATTTGGGATAATTATCAGATGTAAAACACATTCTCAAAAACCTGTGATAATTATCTTAATCTCAAATATTTAGTTTAACTAATTATCTCAGAAAAAAAACATTGTTTTTAAGGTAAAGTAAAGGGTGAAAAATAACAAACTAATCCAAAAATCTTTGAGATAATTGTCAAAGGTATAACATGTCTTGAGAAACTCGTGATAATTATTATTATTTGAGTAGAAAAACACTGAGTTTAAGAGAAAATAGAAAGGAGAAAATGACAAATTAATCCAAAAAGCTTTGAGATAATTATCAGAGTTAAAAAATATCTTAAAAGACCCTTGATAGTTATCCTAACTACAGATATTTAGTTTAACTAATTATCTCAGCAGAAAGACACTATTTCTAAGGGAAAATAAAAGGGGAAAAATAACAAATTAATCCAAAAGTTTTGAGATAATTATCAAAGGTAAAACACATTTTAAGAAGTTGGTGATAATTTTCTGAACCACAAATAATTAGTTTAGCTAATTATCTTAGTAGAAAAACACTGTTTTTGAAGATAAATTAATGGGAAAAATTAGTAGATCATGTTATATGATTACATGCTATTTATCAGAGTTAGAATAAATAAAAAATTCCGTGATAATTATGTCAAGGTTGAGAAATTAGTATAGATATTTATTTGAGTTAGATTATACTAATTTTAGATAAAAAGCAAAGAGGGAAATTAGTAAATCATGTTAAGTAATTACATGGTATTATTTAGAGCTATATTACATCATGAAAAAGCCATGATAATTATGTCAATGTTAGAAACTTAGCATAGATATTTATCTAAGTCAAATTATACTAATTCTAGTTGAGATTTAAAGGGGGAAATTAGTAGATCATGTTATATGATTACATTATATTTATTAGGGTTAGATTACATGAAAAAGAGGCCATGATAATTGTGTCAAAGTTAAAAAATTAGTATAGATATTTATCTAAGTCAAATTATACTAATTTGAGATGAAAATTAAAGATAGAAATTAGATAATTAAGTTGGAAAATTAAAAGATAATTTTTCAAAGGTCAAAAATATCCTCATCTACTTTTGATAATTATACCATAGTTAATTAGTGATTTTAGGAAATTATAATTGACCAAAAGTCCTATTTTTAGCAAAAGATTAGTTAAAATAAATAAACTTTGCGATCAAAAGTTTTAAAGAAAATTATAGTAAGTGTAAACCTATGATATAAAGTTGAGAAAATGAAAATTTTGAGAGAAAATAAATAGAATAAATATTAAGCTCAAAATAAGCAGATTCCAAGCTTAAAATTCGATGAAAAAATTAGAAAAACGATATACAAAATTATAAGAAAATTAGGACAACTTAGAAAAACCTTAGGGAAGCTTTGGAAAAATTTATGATATCTATATAGGCAAATAAGAAATTACTAGGTCAAGAATTTACCAATTAAGACTATAAATTTAACCTATATTTGGGTAAAGTTGGATACAAAGGTTAAGTGTAGCTTTTGGATAGTATACCTAATGATTAGACGTCCTTTTTATAAGGATAAGAATTTATGGCACCTAAAAGGACCCGAGACAATCCTACATCTGATGATGAGGGCACAGCTCTAAAAAGAACTAGAGTGTCACACGACGATGAAGTTGGGCCTACTAGTAGGCCTACAGAGGACAGTCTTCACGCGCCAATGCAACAGCAAATGGCCGATCAGTCCCAGGTGGGTTTCCCATTATTCAATTAAGTCTTTAAATAGTTTAAGTTCTTTTATAAGTTAGCATTGCATACGTAAGGAGAGAGAATCAGGAAAGGAATAATTGACCAGAAACGGAAGGTAAATTCCAACGTGCATTTGTTTACAATGTAGGAAAGAATTGTTTGGGTTAAAACTGGTTGAATTAGGAAAGATATGATTGATCATCCTTAAGACATCTTGTCTCAAGATACCTCCGACTCCTTGGTATAAATTGATGATAATGATGGCTTTCCAGCCACGGATAAGGCGGTTACCCCCATGATCGATGAGTTTCTACTCCGTGTCATGTCTTGATGTTTCTACATAAGTTAGGATACCGTTTTTATCCTAGGGGAGCCGCCCGGTTGTATGGGCAACTGGTTTGGTGTATGGGCACCCGGAACCTTGGGTGGGGGTTTATCCATTCCGGATCGTGAATAAGGAATGGGTGCCATTTTTTCACCCTTAGGTGGTCTTGGGACAAGAAGAGTATTGGTCATGGTTATTATGACAATGTTTTGATTGATAGTACCCTGTCTTAAGTTTAAAGATGTCTGTTTGGTAAAAGAATGTTTTCAATATTGTTTTCAAGGGCTGTTTTAATGAAATCTTGTTATGAAGGATAAAAAGAATCAATATTTTAATTGTGATAAGAATGTGGTAGTAATTAAATAACAAAAGAATCATGTGTGAGTGCGGGATGGTAAGTGGGGATTGACTAAGGTTGTCAATCATGGACGGGTGGACCTGATTAGTCCGGTAACTATCCATCCCTGCACACTAAAACTTTTAGAAAACTTCTTCACTTGGAAGAGGAGTCCACCAGTGGCTGTGCCCTCACATATGTTAAGAGGAAAAAAGCATTGGTTGAGGATACCTTAGCTCAATTTGTGGAAGTTATACGACCGAAATAGTTTTTTTGGACTTTTAATACGTTGTCCCGTTTCTGTTGCGAGACAAGACTAGGTCTTCTTCTAAGGCTATGGACCCAAGCCATTGTCAATGGTAAAGGTCTATTCCTTGGATTTTTCTTGTTTAGAGACTCTGATTTTTATCAAGCCTAGAGACCTGTCAAGGATCCCATCCCGATCTTGGTATTGGCTGGTTAGGGATCTCACAAGAAACACAACATAAAATGATATCTCAAAGTTGCATACGACACTTCAGAAATTGTTTTTTTTTAATTATTTATCACTATCAACTGAAAAACCGGCTATGTGCAAGTTACAATAAAAAAACCAAATAACCTTGTAGCCTGCCTAAACACAAGCCGAAAAGCACAAAAGCAATGTACTTTGTTGACAAAGCACAGGAAACCTGTATCTCGCCTTGCTCCTTCTTCAACATGCCACTAACAGCCTCTTGTCTTCCTCTGCTACTTTGTAATTAAGCTTCCTCTTGGCTGCTAAAGAAAAAAATCCTGCTGACCTCTTCAACTAGTAAGCCGAAAACTGGCGCGGGAACACTTCCTTCAAAATTTTAAAAGATCCTTAAGTTTTAATCTTTTCTTTAAAAAAAAAACTCTTCATCTCCGTTTTCAACTCGTCAACTGACTCCTCGTCCCTTGTTCGTGGACCTCGTGCCTTATTGTATCTACTTCAAATAGGGTCTCCTGCTCATGGGCCCACCCTGCTCGCGCTCATCTCCCTTCTCTCGCTGCTCTTGGCCCTGTCAATGACACTCCCGCTTATTTTTTTCCTCTCCTTTGCTCGTGCTCTCTCCACTACAACACCTTCAACAACACTTTCATCATCAGCTAGTGGATGGTTTCTACTCATCACCACAATATCACCCTATATAACGGCCCTCATGCTACACATAAAGATAAAAAAGAGCAACACCCTCTTCCTCTAATTTTTGCTTCAGCCATTGTTTAAGTCTCTCCTTGATCTCTTGCTGCTCTGCATTCAACTCATCTTAAGAGCAAGATGCCTGATACTTGGAAGATTTACAATGAATTCCGTGTGAGTCTATTGAAGCCTTTTAACGGTGATGTGCCAATTGATGGGGAGCTTGATGAGCAAACCAAAGTGGAGGAAAGTGAGGAGACACTCCTTCTAGAACAAATTTAATAGACAAGGACAAAAAGATAAAAGGTGAAGTGATTAGGCGATTCTTGGTTAAATTCAAGAACTATCCTGCATTGGATGTGAAGTGGATGGAGAAGGAGGACCTAACAGATACTCCTCAAATTTAGGTGATTCTTGGTTAAATCCAAGAACTATCCTGCATTGGATGCGAAGTGGATGGAGAATGAGGACCTAGCAGATACTCCTCAAATTTTGGAACTTTACCTTGAAGCATTCGGTTTAGCATAGTCTACTCTGATAGAACCTCAAATTCATTGAGGGTGAATGTAGCAGCGGGTTTGCACAAGAGGGGAGTTACTCTGCTCCTTTGTCAACATATTACCCTGATTTTGAATAAGGTCATTGATGTCCCCTTTGGGTTTGCACAAGAGAGGAGTTACTCTGCTCCTTTGTCAACATATTACCCTGATTTTGAATAAGGTCATTGATGTCCCCTTTGGGTTTCAAGGATACTAATGGACCGACTAGTATTCTGTTGTATGACTTTATCACACAAAATTCCCAAAATTGAATATGATTGATTTATACTCTCTCATTTGATTTGTTTAAGTGCATAAATTGAAAGACAAAATGGCTGCACCATTTGGGTCTCATAAATCTCTATGGACATGAGCAAAACATGGTTTAGTTAATCGGGCATCAGTGACGTTCAAAATGGATCTAGATGCGATTACTAAATACGTAGCCGATGGTTATGGTCTAAGATTTGGAATGAATTTTTCTGTGATTTGTCATGTGATGTCCTGTGATGTGACTGTCATTTGTACAAGTGCTAGATGTGTTGTGTCTAGTGCGTCGGTACTAACTATCAGTGTCTACTAAGACAGTTTATGGCCTTTGTCTATTTTGCAAACGTAATCGAGGTCGATACAATTCTTTCAAGAGGGGGGTATGTTACAAACTGGTGATGTGGCAGAGCCACCAGGACACACACACACATGCACATGGTGACATGGCACACGCTTGGAAAACACACCAACATGTTGACGTGGTAGTACGACTTTTTGTATCTAGTGCTGATTGGCTATACAAATCTCTATGGTACGTGCTAACTATGGTGACGTGGCAACAATGTACGGATGCCACTCTTTTTGCGTTGACAGTGTACGAATTTTTTGTGAATTACACTTACAGCTTTTGACTAATTTCTTTTGGAGATTATGGATTTTGATTTTAAGATGCTTTTGGGGCTCTGCTTTTAACAACCTTTTGTAATGTTTATAAGTGGCCTTAGGGGCTCACTTCTCAGAAAATTTGGATGCAGAGTCTAAGAGCAAGCATCCATGGCCTCACTTGTACTTTGCTCAAAGATTAATATAAAAATAAATACCAAAAGGGGCACCGGTCTTTGGGGCCAATATCTCTTGGCACAAAACTATGTTAGGCCGTGTGTAGACTCTCTTTTGTTCTATGAGTTAATATTGAAGTGAATCTCTGTTGTGTCATGGAAGAATCTTGACTTGGGGTGTCCAAGTTTGTTACACACGAGTATGAACGAGATGTGAGAACCACTTGGAACCATCTTCAGAGGACCAAGGGTGACACTTTGGATGATTATTGTGAAAGATTCTGGGACGCTTTTCTACCGACCTCTTCTTTTAAGAAGGTCTCTTTCAAGGAGAAAATCAAGTGATTTTATTGTGGACTTCCCAAAGAGATCTAAGATTACTACCTTGAGCAGAAGTCTGAGTTCATACAACAATTGATGGGACATGATAAGTAGGGATTCTTGATACATTTGGGTAACATGACTTACCTTGATACTTTAGTTTTGACACCAAGTACTGGACAAAGTTTGACAAATGACAATATAAAGAAGAAAAAGTTATAGAAAAAGAGAGATGCACGATCGCGATTGACTGAGGAGCAGAGATCCGAATATCTTAAAGAGGGGAAGTGTTTTGGCTGCAGGGAGCATGGACGCATCTCTGTAAAGTTCCCCAAAAAGGCACAACAAGAACGATTAAAAGATAGGCTAGAGAGATCTAGAGTAGCAGAAGAACGTGGCAAGAAAGGCAAGATGAAAGCAAGACTGGTACCAGACTGTATGGGAATTGATTGAGTCAGATGGACGAAAGCACACAACTTTACGGTACATGGGGAAAAGTGAAAGATCAAGAAGCCCTCATCTTCTTTGATGGAAGATCCAATGCCAAATTAATTTCACCTGAATTGGTGGCTTGACTTGGAACTACACCCGGCACGATGGAGCCACAGGTGAAGGAAATTCTAGCGGCACCCGGATGGGATGTTGGCATTACACTTGACATTGGCAAACTCCATTTGCATTGCCAGGGGTATTTAGGGCATGATGACTTTTACATCATGCCTTTGAAAGGGTGTGATGTCCTCCTAGGAATCCCTTGGTACCACAAGAACAATATTGCGGTTGACTATCGGCCCAAGAAAGCAACATTGACAAATAAGAAGGGCAAGAAAATTGTACTTGATGTAAAATCAACGGGCGAGTCCGTCCATATTGTATTGATTTTGGCCATTTTGAAATCAATGAAATCTAGTATTTATGTTTACTTGATCTACTTGAAAGAATTGAATGATGAACAAAGAACAGATATGTCTAAATTGGATAAAGAATGACAAGAATTTCTACACACACATGCCGGATGTTTCTCAGAAGTCCTACTAGGTGAGTTACCTTTACCTTGTCCTAAGAACCACTCCATTTACTTGATTTCTGGAATCACACCACCGAACCTGCCACCTAATCGAGTTATCCGCGCCTAAAATGAAGAATCATGAACCAAGTGAAATAACTTCTCTCATTCAACCTAGTACATCACCTTACTATTCTCCAGTTTTGTTAGTCCTAAAGAAAGATGAATCTTGGAGAATGTGCATTGATTACAAATCTCTCAATAAAATCACCATCAAGAATAGATTTCCTATTCCAAGGATCAATGATATTCTTGATAGACTTCAAGGATCCTCTTGTCACAGTAGGATTGATTTGAAAAGCGGATATCATCATATCAAAATCGCTCCGAGAGATGTCCACAAGACAGCCTTTGAGACAAGTTTTGGTTTAAATGAATTTTCGGTGATTCCTTTTCAACTTGCCAATGTTCCAAAAACATTTAATCAAATCATGGATAGGATTTTCCAAGAGTATTGACCTTTTGTTGGAACTTTCTTTGATGACATTATAGTTTTCTCCAAGAAAAAAGTAGAGCACTGACACCATCTACTACAGGTCTTTCAGGCATTGCACAAGCATAGATTGGTTATCAATTCCAAAAAAGAGCGAGTTTTTCTTATGAGAGATACATTTATTGGGACACATCCTCTTAGCAGAAGGAGCACAATTGACCCAGCCAAAATTGACACTATCCACTATTGGCATGACCTAAAGAATGTTCACGAAGTTCAAAGCTTATTGGGCTTGGACTCTTACTACCAGCAATTCATTCAGAACTTTATAGAGATAGCTTTACCTTTGCATTTACTGACTCAAAAAGAAGTCCCTTTCTTGTGGGATCGGCAGAGGCGACTTCTTTTCAAACACTTGAGAAATATTGACTACTGGATGGCTTTGCGAGATTTACAAAAGACATTCAAAGTTTATTGTGACGCTTGTGGTTGTAGTCTAGGGGAGGTCTTGATGCAAGGATGCCATGTGATTGCTGATGAAAGAAGAATTTTTTCACGGCCAGAAGTTGTAGCAAAAATCTATGAGAAAGAGCTATTGGCAGTGATTCAAGCTCTTACACAGTGACACTATTTACTTGGACCCGATTTTAAAATTTTATATATCATTAGAGTCTATGTTACTTCTTGTCATAGAAGCAGCTTTTGGTAAAGCAGATGTGATGGGCTAACATCTTGGCATAGTTTCACTTCTAGATTGTCCATATTCAGGGACAACAAAATTTAGCGGCAGATGCATTATCTTGGAATCCCTTATTTTGGCTACTTCCATGATTCATCAAAAAAGTTTCGAGGATATGGTTGACCAGTACACCAAAGATCTTGGCTATGTGGACATTTTTACTCGGATACAGAATGGGGAGACTGTAATGGAAACGGCGTATGAAATTTGAGAGTAGCGGGATTAGGAAAATTAGAGAAAGCGTTTTTGTGAGATTACTTTGTGAGCATAGAGGGTGAACTTAATTGATGGTAGCAACATAAACATAGTACGTAGTTCACTTGGAATGAACAATACTTTTGCGAGACGGAGTTTAGAGAACATGACAACAGTTGAGGATCGGATTTATGTGGAGCCATTCCCCCCTCCAATAGGCATTTGTATTATAGATTCTCCCATGAAGAGAGACTTGGTACAATACAATATTTGTGTTCCTTGTGACTCGTAAGTGATGCAATGAAGATGGAAAGATTCATGCATCATGGGCATAACATAAACTTTGCAAAAAGCATTAACTATCCCAAGCCTTAGTCCCAAGGCCTCAAACATCTTCGAAGCTAAGAGAGCTAGTGGGGAATGAGGATAGGGAAGAGGAAGAAGAGACATTCCATAGGATAAAGAAGTATTTCCTCACTTATCATCACTCTTCTTGCTAGCATACATAATAGCATAGTAATGAAAATGGAGAAGATGTCAAGATTGAGCATTAAATCATGGCTCTTGGTTGGATTTTCATTTCATAGCCAACAGTGTTGGTGTAGGCTCTCAACTTCCCTACTAGCTTGGAGAAGGAGATGGAGCTCTTGCACTTTGCACTTCACACAATGAGAGTGTGTGTGGGAGAGTATACCCCCCAAGCTAGCCCCCTTCTTGCTTTGGTGTGACCCCCTCTTCTAGCTCATAAAAAAAGATTGTTGGATCTGTGTAAGCCTGGCCAATCACATGCAGTATGCATAAAAAGCAACAAGGGTAGCCTTGGGACAAGTGTCCCCCTTTCCCCTTTGAGAGAGAGGACTTGATAAAAGCAAAAATAGTTAATCAAATTAAATAATTTATCATTGGACCCCTTGAGAGGCCAACCAATAGTCTTTAGAAACACCATGAGGGCAACATGGGTAGGGGTTGACATGTGTCTTTGCTGCCTCTTAAGGCTTGGGCTTTCCTTGTGTGTGTGTGTGTGTGTGTGTGTGTGTTCTCTCTCATCCCCCTAGCTTTAAGGGTCCCTCTTGAGTAAGGATTGGATTTGAATTTTTGAACACCTTACTCTCAAGCACCTTAGTCAGCAAGCATGAAAAGGCACCTCAAGCTTGGATAGTGTTCCCACAAGCACCTCAAGCTCCCTAGTCGGCAAGCACAACAAGCACCTCAAGTATCTTAGTCATCAAGCAGGACAAACACCTCAAGCACCTTAGTCATCAAGCACGACAAGCACCTCAATTACCTTAGTCAGCAAGCATGACAAGCACCTCAAGATTGGGTCGGGTTCCCATCTCAAGCTCAGCCCTAGCTTACCTAAGGTTAAAGGAATTTTAATAGTAACCTTTTGTTAGCAGTGGCTGACACATGTTACACCGACTATGTACCAAGTTGGAGATATGCTATGGATGTGCACAATATTTCCTATCCACATTGTATAAGGTCTAGGGCTCATTGGGAGCTCCAAGTTGTATATGCTAGCTAAAGGGCTCAACTTAATCCCATAGTAGAAGGGATTGTGGTGCTAGCATTTACAAGAAAGCCTTTATGCAAGGAGGCTTCATTCTTGAGTATTCTTATTCTTGAGGATCCATTCTTTAGAGATCTCTCTCTCTCTCTCTCTTGAGTGTCCACTCTATGGATGGCCTAACCTTGAGCTTAATGCCCATGCTTAAGAGGCTAGTGCTAATCCATTGTAATTAGAGAATCATTTCTTAATCTAATCTCTAGTTTCTTCATTAGTCATAATTCTTCTATATTTCATTATGTCATGAAGTAATTTCACCTTCTCATTATTCTAGATTTGAGTGTGTGTGATGACTTGTTGCTTATTGACCATTCCTATCCTTCCATGAGCACTCGATTTGCAATATTTAACATCTCTAATTAATTTAATTAAATTGGTTCTTAATCTTGTGATTAGTGTGTGTGGATGGGTTTAATCTTGTGATTAGTGTGTGTGCCCTATTTTTTCGTCGTGTGTGGATTAAGCTTGATTTGCAACAAGAATTCATGTGTGTACATAAAAATCATTGTGTGTGTAATGCACCAAAGAGGAAAAAAACTACCAAAAAATTCAAGTGTGTGTACCTAATCTTGACCGTGTGCATGCATAGAAATTGATAGGAATTAATGATATATGAATATGCAATCATGTAAATGATGTGAATGCTAAGCTTATTCAATCATTGGATAAACCTAATTGCCAAAAACTTGGGCAAAATTTGAGTGTGTGTGCCCATCCAAGACCACTTGATTTTCAATGATTTATGGTCAACTAGGGCACCCAAATTCTTTTTGATTGTGAAATGTTTATGAAAAGTGTGTGCAATCATTAGGTATAAGCCTAAATTCACTACCAATTGAGAAAAATTTGAACTTAATTTTTGAGTGTGCATTGCTTGATTAGGTCAAAATGGTTAATTTTTGAGAAATTAAGTATGCATACATTCATTTATGCTTGATCGAGTTTGCAATTTTAGCATGCAATTGATGGATTACTTGCAAAAAAAAAAAGTCTAAATTTGGGTGTGTGTACCTACTCAATGGCATTAGATATCCAAATTGGCACGAATGATTGATATTTGATTCCCATTGTGTGAATAAAGACCTAAAAGGTTGATGTGTATGATTGACTTGGGATGATTCAATTGATACTCAATTGAGAATGACTCTATAAGTATGAACATTGTAGTGTATGCCAAATGAATGGAATTTGCAAATGCCATAATGACAAGGCGTTCTTATCCTTGTGCATCAAAATGAAAAAAATCCAATCGGGTTTGAGTGATTAGGGCTATTGGATATGAGAAACTCATGTTGCAATGATTGAAAACTGAGTTTGGAATGGCCAATAAGAACTTTTGCATTCATTTTTGTGTGTATACATTGGCCAATTGATCAACTAGAAATGAATTGTGTGCATGAATTTTGCCCAATGATAGGGAATGGATTGATACTGTGTACAGATCGAGGATAAACATTTGATTGTCATCTTACCAATGACTTGAAAAAAGATTTTAATGCTCAATTGCGAGAAAGAGATGTATGATTTTACGAAATTGATTGAGTTTGAACCCATTCTTGTATCACTTTTGACATTGACCTTATTCATACGAAATTGATTGAGTTTGAAACCCATTCTTGTATCACTTTTGACATTGACCTTTATTGATGAGTGAAGTAGTTTTGAAGTTAGATGTGAGTAGTCAATCACTATGGATTAAGTAAAACAAAAACTGTGAAGACCATTTTTTTAGTATACACTTATGCTAATTGATGGAAATTTGGGTATTGGTGAACATGATGGACGTGGGAATGTCCTCCAAGAAAGATTTTGAAAAGAACAAGAGAAACCTTACTTGGAAATGCCATTTATTTGCACCTAAGCCATTTGGCTGTCTTGTGCAACTTGCTCCAACACACAAAATGACACTGGCGGTGCAACTTTTCCTGCAAGCTGAAGACACACACACACACACATGCTAATAAATGTGCTGCACGTCATTTTTGTCGCAAAAAAATGAATCTAATGAACAAACACACCTTCAGCTCGCACCTGCCCCACCTTAATTTGGGCTACAGACCCTTGGGCCTCATCCCTTCTTGGCTATAGCCCACTGGCCATGGCTATTCTCTACGCAACACAATCCTAATCCCTCCCGATTCCCAAATCCTGGCACGCTAGCATGTCGCACGAAGCTGCTAACCTACCTTAGTGCCTGTACATGCCACGTCCCACTCCCACACACACTCTTGAGTGCTACTTGCTTCCGCTTATAGTCCGTTGTTTAAGGCTTCCACTTTATGCCTGATTCAATGTTGATCGTGGTTAGACACCTCTAGAAAGGTCAGGTGGGCGCTGACACATGATTTAACTGCAACAATAGCCATTATGGGAAGGAAAACTAGTTTGATGCCCATTGCCTACTCCTTCTCCATTCTTGGCATATCTCGCATATCCCTGCTGCAGTATTGTCCGCTAGTTCATTAACACACACACACACACACACACACACACACACACACACACACACACACACACACACACACACACACACACACACACACACACACACACACACACACACACACACACACACACACACACACACACACACACACACACACACACACACACACACACACACACACGCTCACAAAGTTCATTCAGAGGCTTGGAAGTAGGATACCTGCTCTGGGACCCACTCCCCAACTTGCGCTTACCTGAACACACCGGTTGTGTCATTCTTGTTGCCCTCTATCCCGCGTCTGGCCTTGGCACTAAGTGACACCCATATTAAATGCGGGGTGGAGTAATGGAATCGGCGGTTCGGGTTGAGGGGCGAAATTTTGAGGTGCACTAAACACGGATGCACAAAAAGTGAGGTGCAGTAAACTCGACCAACGGGAAAAATGAGGCACGCTGTCAGGGTTTGAACCAGTGGCCTTGCAGTCTAGATTGAGGGTCTCCTAGGCTAACCACATCACCCACGAGTGCATCATGTATGCCTAGTCGTTTTTATGGCCTTATATTGTGAGGTGACTTGCATTCCCCAGGTTGTCCAAGTTTAGTGCCCGTCCAAGTTTAGTTTTTGATTTGACTAGCATGTGAGCTTCTCCGCCTTTGATCCCATTGCCTCCCCCTCTTCAATATGGGTGTCGCTTAGTGCTGAGGCCCGTCTGGCTCGCAAATGCAGTGCATTGAAGATTAACACACACACACACACACGCACACACACACACACAAGCGTGATGCACACTGTTCATGGCATGGAGACTGCACTACATTGATGGCTCTGGCAAACTCCGAGGTTAACGAAAAATAGTGTGATTTTGTGCTGGATGCTTATCTTCAAGGAAGTGTTCGGGAAAAATCATTTTTCTAAACATACAAAATTCCTTTCCTTGAATTTGCCAAGAGAAAACTGTAGAAAATTACATTATGTTTTTTGGTTTTTACATTAGCTTTCTCTCTTTTGGGGTGGAGTTTCTCCTTTTCCCCTTGCCTTGAACCGGCATTTTTGAAATTGAAAACGACACGATATTAAGCTGAGACTCATTTTTCCTGAACACTGCTTCAAGGTTATTACCACATATATATTTGTTTTACCCAAGCCCACATGTTTAATTTGGAGTTGCCATGTCGGCTCCAACCCTCCTATAATGTTGGCCCTTACTTCAGAAGTGCCTGATAACTTGCCCAAAAAATCGAACCACCAATTTCTCAGACATTTGGGCAACACACAACCTTCCCCAACCCTACTCAGTGCTCTTCCTCGCATGCAATTGTGAATTTGCGATAACCATGAGCCACTTCTTTTGACTGCAACCAGTCATTCAAGGCTTCGAAACCGCAGCCATTCACACCTTCTTTTCAGGCTACACACCTACCCATCATTTCATGTCTCCCCCATTCTTAGATCTGACTCAGACAAGCAAAATAGAAATACATTGAAAATGAAAATTTTTATATTTTTAGAATGAGTGAGTTCCCACCCATTGTGATGAGCCAATCCAAAAATCATAACACGACTTAGGGGACCAAAAAAATGAACAAAAATATCATAGTCAGAGTTCTCATTGCAATCAATGGGGATTGATCAATGCTTGTGCTTGATAGATATTATTTTTGAGCACTAAAAATGTTGAGATTTTGGACGGCTTTTGAGTGATCAGCGCAATTCTCTCTCTCCGCCCTCTCTCTTATTGCTTCATATTTGAATATCCACTAAGATGAGAGCATGGATATTATTTTCCTATTGAAATATTTTGCAAAGATTACATTAAATTGTGGGGCTCATGATCATTGTTGAATTTTTTTTGGGAGCTTTGTTGAAGGTTGTTGACCTTCGATGAGCAAGAATTGGTTAACCAGCCAAGAGTGCTAATTTTACTTACGCTCTCTCTTTCTATGAATGCTATAATTGCTATTATAGAACAGAAATATGGATTAGATAGATAGATTAAATTATCATCCATGAAGGTCATATATGACCCATGGGACTAGAAACACAAAATTACAACAATTCCTTCTCAGTGCGGGCTGATACATATCAGCTAAGGACTGAGGGTCCATCAAGAGGGTAGAGTAGATAAAAAGAGAGAAAAAAAACCTAAGAAGGGTAGGCTAAGGGGAGAGTTGGTTTGGGATTTCAAAACTGTTGGATGATTCTTTTCACCTTGGTAGACTGCCCATTTGCCTTGCTTACGTGATCCATGGATCTTCTTGAGCTTGCTCGCTTTACTCTTGAGTTGATTCATGGGCAATTATTCAACAGTCCACAACTTTTTCCCCTTGAGAAGTTGATATTGACATAGCAACTTCATACGCTTTTCTTTGTCCTTGAAACTGATTATGCAATGTTCGGGTGGCACATGTCTATGTGTATCATTGATCCAAAGAACACTTTCAGGATTTATGTAGATGGGCTGAAGAATGTCCTTGAGCTTGGTGATTGCTTCCTTAAGGGTGTCCTCCGTGGTACACCACGATGAGTGTAGCCCCCCACTCTTGACCTTGAGACCAAGAGATTCTTGTAGCCATCATTCTTGTAGGGCTTCCTGTAGCATGATGTCAATCTTCTTATGTGTTGCTTCATGTGATTCTTTCTGCACTACCATGACAATTTTAGTGAGTGAGGCTTCAACTGCATGTATTTTCTCAAGCAGAGCTTGGCTCTCTACTTCCTTCGCATCTTCAAGCTTGCATAAATGTTCTTTGAGTCTCTCATTCTCCTTGAAGAGGTCTTGAATATGAGCCTCAAGGGCTATGATTCGTGCGTGTTGGTGGGCGGCGGGGTCCTTCCTTGGTGCCACTGCCACCACAAGGAAACTCTTGCATGAAATAGGGCTACCAAAGGATGACATCAGGCTACGAAAGAGAATGTCTGTTGAAACACACAGTGGTGCATGAGATCAAGGGCTTATTTTGATTTAAATTTTTGGAGTGGAAACATTAAGCCAAGCATTAAGCTATGCTCCGTGTAGGCAGGATAACAGGGAATGTAGGTTTTGATGAGCAGAGATGAGGCGGGATAACAGGGAATGCAGGTTTTGGCTGAGGTCTCGCTTGAGGTCTTGACGGATTGAGAGAGGGGGAAAGAGAGAGTCTCTTGAACCAAATCAATCACCGTGATGATGAGTAGGTCGCAGCAAAGTCGGGCTTGGGCATGGGACAGGGATCCCCACAGGGCCGCCCTCACCCAGGGGAGATGCACAGAGTATGGAGGTTAGGTTTTGATGCGTAGAGAGAGAGAGAGAGAGAGAGAGAGAGAGAGAGAGAGAGAGAGAGAGAGATCACCCCCTCTATAAGGGGTAGTTCTACATGCAATGAAAGGACAAGTGTTCAATTCCCTATAAAGAGGTAGTTTGACATGCAATAAGGGGAACTTATTAGAAAATGGGAAGATGGGCTATAAAACAAATTTGTAAATCCATTTTTGGGGTTGTTGAAAGATTATTGAGCGGGGAGTTTTTTCCTTGGAGAGAGCAAGATCAAGGGAAGAAGAGATCAAAGAGTTTTGGAAGGGGAAGAGATCAGTAAGAGGAAGTCTTTGGGAGGCCGAGACATTGGCATTCCTAAGAGTGATCGAGATCGCTTTGGCTCCATCGGCTTAAACTTCTTCTACGTACTTCCCTCTGCTAATCTCTAAATTTTAACTATAATCAATCGGATTAAACCATTGTAAGGGAGTTTAAAATCCATATTCTATAGCTTAATTACATTATGGTGTTGATAACGATGCCGCTTGGTCAACATGCATCTTTTCTTGTTCATGTTAGCATATCCATCTGTTTTCATACATAATCTTATTTCAAAGCAACTATTGGTCTACTATACAGTGTGGTGCTTCTTCCTCTCCTCTCATTTCTCACAGCTAGAAGCCCAGTGTTGTCTCGGCTCACCTTTGAACCCTTAAACCCCCAACATCTTGGTGAACTCGACAAGAAACCGAGCCAGGGTGGGAAGAATTTGTGGAGGAAGATGTCTACACCGCAAGAAGCAGCCATGCAACAAATGATGCAGCAGTTTGTAGCATATATGCAACAACAACAGGCTACCCAACATCAATATAATTTTCAAGAGCGGATTCATAAAGCTCAGCATACAGCTACACATAAAGAACAGCGATTTGAAGGCCAAGATATTAGAAAATTTTGCAATATCTATGAGTAGGAAATGGAAGATAATGGAATTGATGATCGAAATGTAGTTGAAGGGTTTCATTTTATGGAGGTGCTAGAACTTAGGGGCTGAAGTAAAGAGATTCAGATGGCTCAACACACAAATTGGCAGGAATTCAAGAAGGCATTGCAGGAGGAATATTTTCTTGAGGATTCACAAAGGGTAACCAGACAGAGCTTCATGAAGTGGGTGAAGAAGAAAAAAAAAATTTATTTGCACAAGAATTATTGCGGGAGGTTGAAAATAAATTCGACCAATTGTCTCGACTAACCAACGTTCGATGAAGAATTAGAAGGTTGAATTGTTTATTCAAGCTACTGATCCACGGCTTCAAAAGAGTCTGGTGCAATTGATGGAGGATTCAACAATTGAATTGGCTTAACGTCTGATTGGAAGATAGTCATTGAAACAGTAAATATGATCATGAAACGATAGATGAGATTTGGTAAGATGATTTTCTTTGATGTCATGGATGTTGTGGAAGAGGAAACTAAGGAGAAGTCATCCTCAACAATACCCAAAGTGGAGGAGCCGGTTCTCCACAAATTGGTGAAAGGTATTCAAGACTTAAATTTGAATTTCAAAGCTATAAAATTTGAAGAGTTAGGTGCAAGGGGGTCTACTTCTAGGCCTAGGCAGCAACCTCCATGCAAAGGTTGGGATCGATGTATGTGGTGCGATAGTGAAGACCGTAGATATATTAAGGAATGTGATGAGTTTGATGAAGCTTAAAAAAGGATTGTGGTTTTCTGGAAGGACAAGAAGATTCACCTCAGGGCAAATAGGACAGATGCTCCTCTTGAACTTTGGTAGGGGCAGCATGAAAAATCTAGTTGAAGAAATACATCATAATGTTGCTCTTGTGGAAGCAGCTACATATGGACTGCAGGTTTGCGGAAAGGGTGATGATGATGGTGCACGTACAAAGGGCTAATTGTGGTCTTATGCTTTAAGACAACAAAAGTAGATAAGGTAACTTAACAGAAGCTATGATAAGTAAGCAATTCTATTTGAGAAACCACATGGTGGATTGATCCATTGGATTCCTTCTCAGTATACGCATTCATTGCTAAGTCTCAAGCTAATGAGGATATGGTGGAAGAAAAGTGGAAAAGGGATAAAGAATTTGCGGGGACATCAAAAAGGGCAACGAGATCTAGCAGCAAGAAAGAGCAAGGTCCTACTATGGAGGAGGCACCCAAGGACAAAAAGCAAGGTAAGCTCAGGGGTCCCTCATATAAGCTTAAATCTGATGTTGAATTAGCTACAGATCTAAAGAAATTTTTTTAAGAGTGCATTCTAAATAGCAAAGTGGATCTCACATTGGGTGATATTTTGGGAATTTCCAAATGTGAGTTCCATGAGGAGATCATTGATATTATAAAGAGAAAGTGGCAGATACCAAGTGAGCAAGAGCCAGAATAAGTTAAGAGCCCGATGGTTTGGCACATTGAAGAAAGTCTTGATGATTATAAAGAATATTTGGTAGATCTTGAAGAAGAAGGTTTGTAATGGTTTCAAATTCAATTGTACCTGAGGTAAGACATTTTCATTTTAATGATGAGGAAGACAATGACGTTATATCCAAGAGTCACTTTTCAAGGACTCATTGCGCAAGGGCAGCAACCGGAATTGTTGTAAAGATTGGTGACATTTCTTAGCACTAACAGATCATGGATCGGAGATAAATTTGATGACAAATAGCTTGCACAAAAAGGGAAAATGGCCTATTTATGTAGACCACGATTGGCGGATTTGAGCTACCAACATGCTTCCAGGAAACCTCTATGGTCATGTGCAATGGCTAAGGTAATTGTAGAGGATGACTGTGATGAGAAATTTTTTTTATACAGGAGCATTCCTCCTATCCATTGATTTTTGGGGAAAACCCTACATTACGGCCGTGTGGATGGAGACTAGCGTTCTAGATGATGGCTCGGCCTATGCCAGGGTTTGGAGCCGAGATCATAAGAAAGTGGTTCAATTCTTGACTGTATGTGTTGACCATGCCATGAACAAAGATAGTTTACGTGATCCACTGCCAAAGGTAAGCAAGGAGTTCAAAGAACACATGTTTGCACAAGATTTTCTTGGAGTGCCACTATAAAGCGGGACTATGGTGGTACAAGTGAGGAGAAGTTCTCACAAAGAGAAGCTTTCTCTTAGGGGTTTTTGGAGTTAACATCTGAAGGTTCAATTTCTTACAAAAAATTTAATGGTTTGCCTAAGTGGGAGAAGGAGTATGTTTCAAGTATCCAAAGTGAATTGCAGGGATTGGATGTGCTTGAATCAGATGATGTGATTTTAGGGATCTTTGAAGAGGTATCTTATGAAGATACTATGTCAGAGCTTGAGGAGATTAGGCAATACAAGTTACAAAGCGGAACTTAAGTAGTTAAGGTACACTCAATGGACATGTATGAAGAGCTGTGCATATATGAGGCAATTATACATGTTGAGGATGATTCAAGTAAAAAAGTTGAAGCACAGGTAGAGACAAAGTACAAGACTGTTGCAAAGAAAGTGAGACCAATGGCTATACCTCTACCAGAAGGAAGTGATGGGGCGATCAAAGAAGATTCTCGACAGCCTATACTCAGGAATTCAAAGAACATTGGGCATAAATTCACTAAGGAGACATTGCAGCAGTTGAACATTGGAAAAGATGGTTTCGTCAATGAAGAGTAAATCAAGGGTTTTCAAATTATGCTTCAAAAAGAAAGTAAAGCTTTTGCTTTTGAGCCGAGCAAGATTGGATGTGTGGATCCAAGTGTTGTTTCACATATGGATGTATTCAATGTTCCTCACATGCCATGGAGCTTACGTCCTATTCCTGTTCCTAAAGCTCACTTGAAAAATCTTATTGATTTGCTTAATGATAAGATGCAAGTAGGAATTTTGGAGCCATCATGTGTGCCATATTCTAATTGATGGTTCACTGGTGTCACAAAGAAAACAATATGTTAAGGTTCATTCAAGATATGCAGCCGGTTAATAAGGTAACAATCCACAATGTGGGTAGTACTAGCCCAATTTGGGATGAATTTGCTGAGGCCTTTGCAAGTAGATCTATTTACTCCATGGGTGATCTTTATTATGGATACGATCAATTCCAGCTAGCTTTGGAGAGCAAGGATCTTAGTACAATGTGTACTCCTCTTGGTCTGGTAAGGATGTGCACTCTACCACATGGTGCTACTAAATCTGTGGCTCATATGATGAACGGCATGAATAAGTTATTAAGGGACTTTATCCCTCATGTTACTATGCCTTTCATTGATGATCTACCAATTAAAGGATGTGAATAAGGATCCAAAGACAAGGTAAAAGATTAGAGGGGGTGCCGGCAGCTTTTTTCTTAACATATTACTGACTATGATGCAATTTTATCCACGCTTGAAGAAGTTAACTTAACACTTTCAGGTTAGAAATCAACTTTTGGTGATAAGGAGGTCTTAATTGTGGGGCATATGTGCAGTCTTGAGGGTAGAAGGCCAAGTCCAACTAAGGTTGAAGCTATCCAAAGTATGAAGGAAACATGCTCTTCAGTTACTGAAGTTCGTCGGTTTTTGGGTGCATATGTGTTCTATCTTATTTGGTTTCCACACTTTGATCATATTGCAAAGGTGATTTATCAATTGCTAAGGAAAGGTAGAAGGTTTGTTTGGGAAGAAGTTCACACACAGGCTATCAGAAAATTAAAAAAAATGCTTCTCAAGGCTATGACCTCGAGGAAAGACAACTACAAACGTAGAAGGCCAATTATTTTAACAGTTGACACTAGCCCGGTATTGGATGGGCTATAGGTCAAGATGATGCAAAAGGACACATGTATGAAGTTCAATTTGGAGCCAAGGTGCTCAATGCTCATCTCAACGAGTTTTTCCACAAGTTAAGAGAGAAGTTAGGGGTGTTGCTATTGCTCTAAGGTCTGATAAAGAATAATTTATTGGAGCTTCCATGGAGCCTCAAGAGGATGCAGAAAATGGGAATCCAAACAACTGAGCAGGTGACAAAAATGACACTTCAACTAATGCACATTTTATGATTGTCCATATCAAAGACCAATGAACCAATGTCACCGCTACAAGAATAAAGTGCATCAAAAATGGAGTCCAAAATTGCCGATGGTGATGCAACCACAACAAGCATCCTCATACGTGGCTCCTATACAAGAAGAAAAGACTCAACCAAGAAGAAGATGGCCATGTCAACAAGCTAACAATGGTCATGTCAACGAGCTAACAATGGCCATGTCAACGAGCTAACAAAGCTCTAAATAATTGGCTAGAGAAGTCCTCCCAGAAACAACAATCCAAGATAAAACAGATATTAACTTTCCATAACCAGGCAAACCACAAAGAGAAATTGCTAGAATGCAACCTTGCTAAGAATAGCAGTGACATTGATGATTCTTATGACATCCCCTCCCAGAAAATTAGGTCATCACTATCACTAGTAGCTGCAATAACAACCAAGGAAGGCCAAAAGCAAAGAACAACAAGTTAGAGCCACGACGTTCAACAAATTTTCTTAAAAAGAAAAGAAAAAAGGAGAAAAAATCCATAATCCAGGTGAAGAAAAGACTGAAGAGGTGCTTGAGCAGTACAAAGGAAGAAGGTACACAAAAATGACAAAACTTCACGAGGTATGCCTTGAAATCCATATGCACAATGGGTAATGTCAGAGGTAATAAAAGAATGCTGGTCAGTCTTCAACAACAATGTGAGGCTAAAATGATTGAGAATGGTCATTAAACTCTGGGATGGACTACAAGGACAAAGAAAGTTGGTGATGCGACTAAACGAAAGCACCCATCAAGTGTAAAGTTGCTTATCCCCAACACTTCATGCAACTACAAGGCCTGTACAGGAAGTAGATCCTTATATTGTAAATCTTCTATCTTGTATGTGACTTAATGAAGCCTAGCAAACAAAAGGGACTAACAATATTGATAAGAACAAAAGGGGTAGAAATGACAGTTCAATCATCTATCATGATACATGTATGCAGGAGCAACCAAGGGTCAACCAAAGTTTTGGTCATCACCATTGGCTCTACATGTGTTTGGTAGCCAAAAGGTGCTAGAGATGCCCATCAGTCATTCTCAAGATTGAATTCCAAAAAGTTAGCTTAGAAAGCCAAATACAAGTCCAAATCAAGCCAAACTTTGTTAGGAGGCTATGAATTGAGACTACAAGCTAAGGGTTTTATTTTTTTTTAAAGAAGAGGAATAAAAGTCTAACCCCTAGCCAAAGATGAAATTTTTTCCAATCTGAAGCCATGATAGCCATCTACATACCTATACATCATGTATATGAGTTTTGGGGACAAATGGACAATGATAGCTCATAAATGATCATCTATTATGAATGATGTCAGATACAGACCTTTTGAAGCAAGTTACTAACTTGGGGAATTAACTGGGGCTTTTCAAGCTTTAATTAATTCATGTATCAAGTGAAAGTAGTATAATGATTTACACAACACACAAACGCTAGCAGTGGAAAATGTGACTTTGATCACCTTGATGCAGGAACAAAGAGTCACCAACAAAGAAGAGCAGACACAAATGGTAGACAAACCAACCTTCACAGGGTTACATATCTTGTCCTTGATGAGGCGGATCGAATGCATGGTTTTTAAAACTCAAATAAGAAAATTTAATTCCCAAATTCCACCTGATAGATAGAGTTTCTATTGGAGTGCCACTTGGCCTAAAGAAGTTAAAGGTTTAGACAAAAAAATTCTACAGAATCCTTACAAAGTTTCCATTGGTTCACAACTTATGAAAGCCCATAATTCAATTCTACAGATTCAACTTATGAAAGTTTTTGAGAATGAGACATACTCAAAATTGACAAATTTATTGGAGTGCGTGATGGATGGAGATTTATCTATCCATGATGATAAGACATTAGGAAGAGGATGGGGAGTAGGAGGGCCTCTTTATTTTCCATGAGCTTATGGAGGTGATCAAGATTTTGACAAATAGGTGTACGCCATGTGTGCAAGAATGGTGGGTGTGTAAGAGATGTGTAAGAGTGGTCAAAGGATGCACTTCCCCCCCAGAAAGAACGTGGACAATTTAATTATTTTTGGACTTCCATAACTCCCACATATGATCTCGGATTTGAGTGGAGATCATAGATCTACAATCTACACGTTGAGCTCTCTCTATAGATGTGTGCATCTATCACACGTGTCAAAGCAAGGGACTTGCTGTACACTGTATGTGAGCCACAAATGGCTGCAAGCACACAACCAACTTAATCTAGCAAGCTCAAGAGAGCAAGGGTGTGTCAGTCACCGCCCTATGCTCACCTTCATGGAGGATTCCTTGCTACCAAGAAGAGGGATCTACCGCCGTGCCATGCTCAACCAACTCACCGCCACGCACCGTGCAATTGCAATGCTCGATCACACACACTCTTTCTCTCTCTCTCTCTCTCTCTCTCTCTCTCCCTCTCTCTCTCTCTCACGAATACACACACACACACACACACACACACACACACACACACACACACACACACACACACACAAGGAGATGAAGAAGAAGATGGAGATGGAGCAAGAGCACTCTTCAATTGCACAAATGAGAGAATGAGTGATTTTTAGGTTCAGGTGACTTTTACATGAGCTCACCCATTCACACTTAGGCGCCCATGCTTAGCCAACTAACCCTTGAATGTTCTAGTTAGAGTGCACCTCTCCTCATCAGTGATCACTCTTACCATTTTTCTATTGGACCAACAAACCCGGCCCATGACTACTAGAAGTGGATGCCGGTGGTTAACATGCCCCCCTTTCTGATGTAGATTCCGTCCTTGGAATACAACAGTGCAGCATCGGTATCCACAATGGGAGTACCTGTAGTAGAAGAAAAAAGACATTGTGAAAGCTCAGAGGCAGCATGTGCAGGCAAATACTAGCACTGAAAGACTCGAGGTCTCAAATACTAGCTTAACACATGGACTTCCACAACACAAGTCACACTTAGGTAGAATAAGCTAGAGAGAACTATATCCTCATAGCCTAAAACATTACTAAAGTTACTACGATTAATAGATTATTTAGGAATTAAAGTCAACAATTAAGTGGCTTAGTTTAGCCTAAGGTCCTGATACCTACTTAAAACCAACTAATAGACCAAAATCAAAGAGAAGAACAAGGTACTAGAAGTTTAAAAAAATCAAAGAGAAGAACAAGGTACTAGAAGTTTAAAAAAATCAAAGAGAAGAACAAGGTACTAGAAGTTTAAAAAAATTATAGCATCTAAATTGGCAATGTCACAACTTCATAAATTTTATGCATTGTTAGAAACTCAAATGACAAGATGCAAACATGTAACTGTGAAAAGCATAGATAAAAGGAAGTAGTATACTTGATATAATGGAGAATATTTGTTGTAACATGTAAACATCCATTGTGGTTGTCCTTCGAAGGCATCCTTATGTAGTCACAAACTGCACAATATTCACCACCAAACATCCATCTTCCAGAGGCACGTCATTGGGAAAAAAGAACTTTGCTAATTACTAAACTCTAAAACAGAAACACTCTTATTGTACTAATCCTACCTACCCTCCATCACTCGAGTGATGATGATCAAAGTAAGTGGAGGTTGGAGAGCTCGATCGGTAGCTTTAAGGCTAAACTGCCATCCTCATCATCAAGGTAGGTGTAATCCTCTTTGGTAAGGCCGTGTGTCTCGTTTGTCCAATCACCATTATTGTCCTCGTCCTCTTTCGTGTAGAATGGTATTAGGAATGTCAAGAGGCATGCATACTCAGCGTAGGAAAAGGGTAAACTTGGGCAATTGGGTGAGCTTCCTGGATAGAATAGGGATCCGTCTTAGTCAAGAGGTGGACCAGCCACTCTAACTCCTCAACATTTCTCTCACAAGCGAGTGTTTCAATTGAATCCCATTCATAGGAAATAGGAGGACAACATAAATGTATTACTTGGGATAGGTAAAAAGAATACTCGTAAGAATCAACCATATCTGTGAACACAAATAGAGGATGGTTAGGTGTTTGATGACATAGGTTTCTGTTTCAGTGTACCTGATGTGACATGTGTAGATCTCGATCAATGATTTTGACTAGTATTGTGCACACTTGTTTGCTAATTTCTCTTGCTCTTTACTATTTATTTGTTTACTTTTGTTTTGTTTTAAACTTGGGTGGTTACTTACACTATATCTATATATATACAATCCCTAAAGTCGGAAAGCTCAAGGGTCAGGGAAAGGAGGGTAAGAGGGAAATATTTCAATAGGCTGACATGAATGAGAACTACCCCCTTCCTTGGGTAGATCATACTTTAAAAGGATGTCATCACCTTTTGGAATGAGTTATTCCAATTGGTAATAGGTGAGGATTTCAGCCAATAGTTCTCTATTATCTTGGGTGCCTCATCAAGTTGCAAGGGTGGTAAGGTACTCTCCTATGAACAAACTTGAAGTAGTGCATTAGGTAATAATTGAACAATGGGAGGTGTAGAATCTTTTGTAGCTTCATGGAGGCTACCTATGGTAGGCCGAGGTTGTGTAGAAGCTTTTACCTCTATGGATGCATTACATGAGGTAGAAGCTTCATGGAACTTCCCCTTTCCTGAGCTAAGCCAAATAGATTGGTTTTGCCTTGGAACCCAAACTATCTCTGGAATAGGCGTGTAGCATTCTGTGATCTTTCCCTTCCCACAGTCTTCCATTGGATTTGGAATCACAAGGTTTGACTCACATGGTTACTTAGTGGATATGGAAGGACACGATTTACGTTTAGGTACCCAAATTCAATCATTTTCGTCATAGTAGCCTTGGGATTCTAATAGTTGTTTGGGAATCCAACACGATTTTGTTTTCACCTTGTTAACCTGAGTGAACGCCTTCCTTCGAGGTTTCCTTTGTGACTTAACTTGAACCATAGGGGGGTCCAATAACGATACCTTGGAAACCCATTGATATGTAGCCTTGGTCAGATCACGTGGAGCCTTTGATGTAGCACTGTCTGTCGTAGCCATGGAAGTTGAAGATTTAGAGGGTTGTGCTACTGGCAAGGATGTTGTGACTTTTTGGATCGGCAATATTTTGTTGTTTTTTGTGTTATGAAGAGGTGATATTTCAGGTGTTATTCCTTGAGCTCTAGGGCCATGAGTTGGTTTTTGTGTCGTGATACTCCCGATCTCCCAATTGATATTACATTTGACTGCAGACATCCATTTGCACCCCAGGTTTATATTACCCTCCATAGTACCAACAGGCATGAATAATCATCAGTGTCATTGGTGTCTAAGACGTTGTTGTCTTTCTCGAGCCTCAACTCTTGCTTGGATCTTTTTAAGCTCTGCCTGTTCTTTGGCTGCATTCTTTTGATGGATGGCTTGTAGCTCTTAGTTTTGTCGTCTTTGAGTAGTGCGATCTACTTTTAGATTTTTGCAATCTCAAGTTGGGCGAGGTAAAGGGGTTGTGGACTACACCAGATGAGATTTTGGAGGTGTTCACCCCAATTATCTACCAATTTTTGATGAGCATCACATGCCCCTACATAACTAAGCCATTCTGCAGTAGATCTTTCTTTGTTTATTTGCCTCTCATATTTTCTTGATATCTCGTCTCTTGTATGACCTTCTTTTCTTGCTGAGGTTTCAATTTTGGGTTATGTTTGAGTCATACTCACTTGATATGTCTTTGCTTTTACCCTCTTCACTCTCGGATACATCACCATAGGCTGTTGTACTAGGCCTTGAGTGTTTAGTTTCTTGACTTGATTCATTGGTCATTTCCTCTAGCCGTGAATCAATCTCTCCCTGACATTCTGTTTTTGAGGTATGTTGGTCAGAATCCCCTGAGGTATCATCAGTTTCACTCTTAGGTAGGTCTGCCTCTCTTTTACGATCAGAGGTTGTATGTGCTACACCTAACATGTTTACTCGTACAATTTGTGGGATCTCCTCTGCCTCTGGTGTTACCCAGGTTTCTTTTCTAGTTCCCCAAGTATCTATAGTTGCTGCTAGGTGTACCCAATCTAACTTGTTTGACTCGTCCATTCCGGGTAGTACATCCATATAAGGAGAATCTTCCACAACATTACATGTGTAACAATACGACAATAGGGCCGAATGAACTGTGGTGTCAGATCTACGATCAATTTAAATAGTTACAAGATCCACTAAAATGACAAAATCTTGGAACGGCAAGTAGACATGGTTTTTAGACCAGTCATGCACCATTTTTGCTTCCCTCGTGAAAGGAAGTCCTAAGATCATCTCAGATGCCATAGTGTGCTTGGAGAAATCCATAAGAATGAAGGTATTTCTTATTTTATGTCCAAAGACCTTGATCTTGAGATCTTCTAGCATCCCAATAGGTTTAACAATAGACCCATTGGCCATCTTTACTACTATGGTTGTGGTCCCAAGGTGAGGTCTTCCCATAGTTTGCCAGCAATTTTTAGTCACAATGCTAACCCCACTGCCACCATCAAGGATTCCCTTCATAGTTAATTCCTTGGTAGTGATTATATGGTCGCATTGGATTCATTGCTGGAGAGGGGGAAAGGGGAACACACCCAGCACACAACACAATGCCTCCCTATAGCCCAGGGTATACACAACGCCCCAATCCACTAGAGTTCACCTTCAAAACTCAACACTGCTTGCAAGAAAACCACCGCCTGCACACTACCATACGCACACGCACCTTGCAATGCACCAAATAGACCCAATCACTCCGCTCTACTCAATTCAAAACCTTCCAGAAACACACAACCTCTCTCTATCTCTCTTTTCACGACAAAATTCGAGGGGCACACACGCCGACACACACCCGAAAACACACACACACACACACACACACACAAGCAGAGAAGAGAAGGGGGAAGGGGGCATGACGCCAATAGACAACAATGAATGGCCTTCTTGCATATACAACACCACGTACAACCAATCCCTTGCCGACACAAACCTCGGCAGAAAAACAATGGCCCAAAAGCCTACATAGCCAAAAAGCTACCTTGGCAAAAGCATAATGGCAAAAATCCCTTAAAAAATCACGTTAATATCCTTTTATAGGGAGAGCTAAAACCAAAAAAAGAAAAAAGGTGAGCTCTCTAGCTTGTTCAATCCACTTTGAGTTTCATTTAGAATTCTCTTTGCATTGCATACATTTGGCTCACTTCCTTTTTGGTAATTCCTACATGGTGCACACCTCTTGGTTCTTGTCCACCCAAATCGGCCGCCCGTTCACCTCTTGAGCTTGCCCTTTGGCCTACCTTTGAACTTCCTCTCTCTCTCTCTCTCTCCCTCCACTGGGGGGACTGCTGCCTCTTGAACGGCTTTGGACTCTTTCTCAGACTGGCTCTCGCTGACACACCACATCCCCTGTTGTCTGCCGCAGGACCCTCCCTTTGCCTTCAAAACTTATTGGCCCATGTGGGTGCCGGCACGAGAAGGGCCCCTTAGGCGGGCCGCCACATCATCAACTCAGCACACTGTAGCCTTGATGGCCACCGCCGCGCTAGCATGCCACTCTCTCAGTCAGAACCGCCACGCCGCCGCCTCTGTAGGGCCGCGTGCCACCTCAACACAGCGCCGAGTGGGCGGCCATCACTACGCTTAAGGGAGCTTACGATCCCATTTGGATACCCCATTCTGCTCCACAGGCTAGCCCATATACCTTTGCATCCAAAACCAAATCCACGCATGTGGGACATACTGTTGCCACATGGTGCCCTTTGGTGAGGCTACCCCCCAAGCTTGTTTAAGAAACCCCATTTGATGGAAAAAAAACCCATTCTTAGTTTCTAAAGCACTGCATGCAAACTACCACCTGTTGATTCGATTGTCGAGCCATCAAGGCCAATTGAGACCGCGTATCTTTGGCTTCAAGCCACATAACTCCCGCCTCATCCAGAATCTGGGAAAACCTCAAACCGAGGCCGCAAAAAGTGAGAACTTTTATCTGCAATCAATCACAAACAAATGCGCCCGATCTTTTTGACTGCTTTAACTTTTTGCTTTGGGCTTCATTTGACAAGAAATCAACTCCTGCTACCTCCATACACTGCATAGCACTTTCTCAAAATCCATCGAGGCCCTAAAAATTCCCGATGGCATGCCTCCTCATGCAGTTAGGTAGGCACCAATGCGGCCCCTGGTAAAACTTGAAATGGCCATATCCAACAATCCATAGCTCTAATCTACGATCTAAAAAGATGGGTAGGCTCCATAAATCAAGCACTATGCTATACACCGATATCCACTTGGGCCACCTGTGCCCAGCTACCTTGCCCAACAAGAATCTACAACGCACTGAACTTTCAAACTCCAATATCTTGGGCTTTGTAGCTCTATTTAATGAGCCATCTAGACCTGCTCCTTCAGAACCTGAAGCTCTACATTCCTAGACCCAAAGATTGTACCTTGCACCGCCTTCATCCACTCTGCAAATTAGCCTCTCTTGGAGCCTTCCTTGGCCTATAAACCGCATCAGCCATACATATCCACTGCCACCTATCTACCCATGTTCTTTGCACCTACTCCAGCCCTTTGCCATGCTTATGCTAGCTTGCACATACCTGCCCATGCCATCTTCTATGGTCGACACACTTTGGATGCACCGTCATTGCCCACCCCCTAGTTGAGCATTCAACCAAAAAAGATCTTTATTCCATTTCTAACTGCAAAACTTGGCACACACTATGAGAAAACCAAAACCATATTTACACAGTCTTATTCTGCCTATTGCAAAACCTTCAAGTGGGTTGCCCCACCCTGTGCATCACATAGCTTCCACCTGGATCAAACACCTGCCTTTGGTATCTTCCACCCATCTGTAACTGCTCACCATTGTGGCCATACCCCAACACATAGACCATCAAGTATATAAGCTGCCCATAGCCTACCTTCAACACTCCATGTATACCTCCACAAACTGTCTACTCTGTACCAAGAAGCATCAAAGCATATCATCATCCCAAAAACATGTATCCGACACCAAGCTCCAACACATGCATGACCCTCCCTCCCAACCAAATAAAGTGGACGCCTCAACCATAGACCCTTCAATGGAAGCAAAGCCAATGCCTTGGATTCTCCTTTATCCAACACTAGACATGTCTGCTGCATGGAAATCTCCTCCATCTTTGGCAACACAGCCTCCTCTTTGGCCACACCCTCGATTCCAACATCATCGAGCTCCTCCTCCTCAACCAAATAAAGTGGACGCCTCAACCATATACCCTTCAATGGAAGCAAAGCCAATGCCTTGGATTCTCCTTTATCCAACACTAGACATGTCTGCTGCATGGAAATCTCCTCCATCTTTGGCAACACAGCCTCCTCTTTGGCCACACCCTCGATTCCAACATCATCGAGCTCCTCCTCCTCAACCGGCCCTTTAAGGTCGATCAACACCACCTGATCTTCAATCACCTCTTCTATCTCTGCATCATGCTTTGCCAAGGAAGAGAGAAATTTGTTCTCTATTGCATCCTCCTCGTCTTCCTCCATAGGCATGGCTGCTCCATCCCTCCTGGCCAAATTCTGCACCTGTTGCACCAGCATGGCATATTCCACTGCCACTTTCATTAGGATGGCCATTAGCATGGCACCACACACCACCTTTACCTGCATACCATTATCTGTAGGCCTAGACCGCTCCATTTGTTCTTGATCATGTACATCGGCTTGCTCTGTTCCGTGCTCTTCTTTCGAATTGGGTACTACCATATTATCAAACACATAATCAGGCAGCTTTACCTTTACCAGCTCACCTTTGTCAGATTCCATCTCCTTGCCATAGGATGTGGACTCATCCGCTCTATTCTCCTTGCTTGTCTCCCAACTAATTGAGCTTGTATCTTCATCATCATTGGCAACATATACCGACTCCATACCTGCATCTTCATCCGCTTGCTGCTCCACAAAAGCTTGACCATCTCCATGGCTTTGCACACTTTCATCATCAACTTATGAACCCTCGATATCTGCATCTCGATTTCATTCTGCTACCTTTTCATACAAAATTTCCACAAGAACATGCTTTACCTCTTCAATCTGCACTAGAACCTCCACATTTTCTACTGCTTTTACACCCTGGTTTGCTTCAACATGGAGCTTCTCTTCATTGACAAGCTCGTCCACCCTCGGGACATGCACTTCACAAACCCTAAATCTTCAAGGAACATAGCCAACCATAGGCCTTACCTCCATAGTCTCTGCACTTGGAACAACTAGAACTGCCTTTGGTTGGACCAAAGAACACTCCTCAACTTCCACAACAGGCACATAATCTGTCGGCTTCAACACACCCAGATCCAAGCTTAACCTTTTTGCTCTTCATCTTGGCCAAATAGACCATGTCTTCATATGTATCTGCACCGTCCTTGACCTTTTCTCTAATCCTCGGATGGAAGCGCTCTAGAAGCTTCAGTAGCTTGAAAAATTGATTGCTATTTACCCCAGTACCAACCTCTAACTGCTTCCAACAGGCTTCAAACTGCTCAATGAAAATGGAGAAATCCTTACTCACATCTTGGGGTACCAACATCAGCTTTGCACCAGATTCCTTTGCAGTAATCACCTCTCGCAACTGCTTCAAAAACTGATTTTGCAGCCTCTGCCATGATTCTCAATCACTACTCTTTAATCCATTGAGCCACACCTTGGCTCATCCTCGCATCAATAGCGACATCCTCTGTAGCTTTTCCGCATCCATCAACATATGCATCGACAACAGCCATAACACAAAATCTGCTAGCCAATCCTCGGGATCTTCGACACCCGTAAATATGGGGCCAAAACCTGGCTCCATCATCTTTGCCAACTTCAAATTTGACCATCGAACACCTCAACCATCAACCAACTGCTTTATCGGCTAAAAAGCACCACTTTCAACCTCAAATTGGAGCATCAGATAGCTCCTTAGTGGGGGCACCAGAAGATGGAGAGGGGGAAAGGGGAACACGCTCAACAGATAATACAATACCTCACCATAGCCTAGAGTATACATAGTGCCCCAATCCACTAGAGTTCACCTTCAAAACTCGACACTACCTGCAAGCAAACCACCACCTGCACACTACCATACACACACACGCCTTGCAATGCACCAAGTAGACCCAATCACTCTGCTCTTCTCAATTCACAACCTTCCACAAACACATAGCCTCTCTCTATCTCTCTTTGCACGACAAACTTTGAGGGGGCACACACACCGACACACACCCAAAAACACACACACACAAGCAAAGAAGGGGGAATGATGCCAAGAGACAACAATGAATGGCCTTCTTGCATATATAACACCATCTACAACCAATCCCTTGCCGACACAAACCTCGGCAAAAAAAGAATGGCCCAAAAGCCTACACAGGAAAAAATCTACCTTGGCAAAAGCATAATGGCTAAAAGCCATTAAAAAATCATGTTAAAATCCTTTTATAGGGGGAGCTAAAACCCAAGATATAAAAAGGGTGAGTTCTCTAGCTCGTTCAATCCACTTTGAGTTTCATTTAGAATTCTCTTTGCATTGCATACATTTGGATCACTTCCTTTTTGGTAATTCCTGCATGGTGCACACCTCTTGGTCCTTGTCCGCCCAACTCGGTTGCCCGTCCACCTCTTGAGCTATCCCTTTGGCATACCTTTGAATTTCCTCTCTCTCTCTCTCTCTCTCTCTCTCTCTCTCTCTCTCTCTCTCTCTCTCTCTCTCTCTCTCTCTCTCTCTCTCTCTCTCTCTCTCTCCGCTCGCAGGACTGCCCCTTGGCCGGCTTTGGATCCTTTCTTTCGCTCACACACCTCATCCCCTACTCTCTGCCGCAGGACCCTCCCCTATGCACTAGCAATATTGCTAGTGGGGGGCGCGGGGTGGGGGCACCCTTGCATTCAAAAAATATTGGCCCATGTGGGCGTGGGCGCGAGAAGGGCCCCTTAGGTGGGCCACCATGTCATCAATGTAGCACACTACAATGCCACCAGCTGCCGACCACCACCGCACCAGCGCACCACTCTCTCATCCAAAACCGCCATGTTGTCGCCTTTGTAGGGTCACGCGCCACCGCAACACAGCGCCCAGCGGGCCGCCATCGCTGCGCTCAAGGGAGCTCACCACCCCATTTGGATACCCCATTCTGCTCCATCGGCCGGCCCATATACCTTTGCCTTCAAAACCAAATCCGTGCACGTGGGACATACTACTGCCACGTGGCGCCCTCTGGTTAGTCTACCCCCAAGCTTGTTTAAGAAACCCCATTTGATGAAAAAAAACCATTTTTGCTTTCCAAAACACTGCTTGCAAACTACCACCTGTTGATCTGATTGCCAAGACGTCAAATCCAATTGAGACCTCGTATCTTTGTATTCAAGCAGCATAGCTCCCGCCTCATCAAGAATCTGGGAAAACCTTGAACCAAGGCTACAAATAGTGAGAAATTTCATCTGCAATCAATCACCAACAAATGCACTCAATCTTTCCGTCTGCTTTAACTTTCTGCTCTGGACTATGTTTGACGAGCAGTCAACTCCTGCTACCTCTATACACTGCATATCACCTTCTCAAAATCCGTCGAGGCCCTGAAAATGCCCGATGGCATGACTCCCCATGCGGTCAGGTAGGCACCAACCCGGCCCCTGGTAAAACTTGAAATGGCCATATCCAACAATCCATAGCTCTGATCTATGATCTGAAAATACGGGTAGGCTCCATAAATTGAGCACTACGCACCTATACATTGACATCCACGGGCCACCTGTCACCAGCTGCCTTGCCCAACAAGAATCTGCAACGCACTGAACTTTCAAACTCCAATATCTTGGGCTCCATAGCTCTGTTTAGTGAGCCACTTGGACCTGCTCCTTTAGCACCTTATGCTCTACATTCCTAGACCCAAAGACTGTATCTTGAACCACCTTCATCAGCTCTACAAATTAGCCTGTCTTGGAGCCTTCCTTGGCCTATAAACTGCATCAGCCATACATATCCACTACCACCTGTCTACCCATGATCTTTACAACTGCTCTAGCCCTTTTCCATGCTTCTACTAGCCTGCACATACCTGCCCATGCCATCTTCTATGGTCGACACACTTTGGCTGCACCATTGTCCTCAAAGTATTGTCCCAACTTATTAACAGGTATTTCTACAACAAGGTTCTCATCTAGGTTGGGTTAAGGATCTAAGTGTTCCTCCTCTATTGGTATCTCCCTAGCCCTATCCATCTGTGCAAATTGTGGTATCCCGACCTTCATTTCTCCATTGAGGAAAGATCAAAGAGCTAAGAATAACTCATGGTCTCATATAGTTTTGACATGATGGTGGTTCTAACTTCTGAAGCCATAAAATCCATCAATTTGGCAATATTTAAAGGAACCTTTTGGGCTTCAGTCCCTTGACGTGGGTAAGATGGGATCACCATTTCTTTGACAGGGATAGGTAGTCCCTCTGTAAACATTCTTTCCAACAAGAAATGAGTATTCCCACTTTCCCATGACTTTTAGTCACTTTCTTCTTGGATGACACTAGGTATGGCTAGGGGTCTATCAACTTTGTGAGGTTGTTGTTGTGTAGGGAACAATATGTTTATAATTTGGATCTGCCCAAGTGTTGGTTCTAGATCCCTTGGGGTATCTTCTACCAAACTCCTTAATTGCTTGACTCGCTTGATCTCCTCTATAGGGTTTGGATAAGTTCCTATCTTCTTCTTGGATCCTAGCCATTGTGGCTCATGATGATCTTCCTTGTTGGTTTCTTTCTTAGTGGTTGTTCTGCTCTCCATGGTTTCACCTGAATCAAAATCCTCTTCAACATTGTTCATATATACGGGGTCGTCACCAATCCCTATGTTGGTCTTTGAATTGGGGTCTGACTTCGTTGCTTTTTGCAATACCTTCCTTCGTGTTTTCTTCTTCTTCTTCAAGAATATAATTTTGTTTTTGGAGAATCGATCGTGTGAGTACGTTTACTGGTACTATAGGTGTACTTGTGATGGCTCCCACCATGATGCAATGTAATGTCGATGCTATGTTGGATTGAAAATTTTTTGATTGTTTGTTTTCATGCCGTCGTAATGCCGAAATTTTTAAGATTTGGCGACGTATAAATTTGACAAGTTTCAATTGCTAATTGGTGAATGTGCCTTGCTAATTGGGTGCCTAATTGAGTTAATTGTATGCTTGGATGGTCAATTACAAGTGTGTGTGCACTAAAATCAAGTGTGTGCATTCTAATTGAGTGTGTGTATGCCTAATTTTAGGTGTGTGTGCACTATTTTGCCCTTGATTGTGTACCTAAAAATCAATGTGTGCTTTATGATTTTACAATTGTGATGATTGATTTGTGTTGTGGTCATGCCCAACTGGAGATTTGTGAAATCACATTGCAATTTTGACAAGATTAAACCTTTTGTGTGTGCACCTAAAGATTGTTAAAAACTGCCAATTATTAGTGTGTATATGCCTAATTTTAGGTCTGTGTACACTATGTTTCCCTTGATTGTGCTTCTAAATCAATGTGTGCTTAATGATTTTTGAATTATGACGATTGATTTGTGTTGTGGTCATGCCCAACTAGAGATTTGTGAAAAATCATTGCAATTTTGACAAGATTAACCCTTTTGTGTGCGCACCTAAAGATTGGTAAAAATTGCCAATTATTAGTGTGTGTGTGCAAAAAAACGTGCTTAATGTGCATGGTTAATTCAATTTTTGATTGCATATTTTATGTGTGTAATGGTTAATTGCTGCATTTTTGAGCTCAAAAGAGGGACTTACACACTTCAAATGCGTCAAACTTTGACCTAATTTTGCCGCTAATTGTATCGATTTAATTGCCTACTGTGGATTTTATTGATCAAATTATTTGGCAATTGAATTGAAGGGTGTGTATAACCCCTTAAGTCTTTTAAAGGGTGACCACCCTTTGACTGTGGGAGTCCCCCCAAGTGAAAACCAAAGAAAGGAAAACAATGGCGAAACCTGTCTACAGCACTGATGAGAGATGGAGACTTAGCGTTTTTCAAGTTGCATTCCAGGCTTCGGCCAGGTGATGAAAAGTGCTCCCACCGGCTCTGCAACCCCGTAGATATCACCACCATGTGACTTCATTGAGGTCGGATCTCGACCTCCCCCTTCGACAAGGGTTGTTGCCCACGATGCCGGCTACTCGACGAGCAGACTCAGCCTGTCCTAGCCTTGGTTCCTGCATGTGTGTTTCCTTGAAGACCTCGACGAGCTTGAGGGAGAAAAAAAACTCAAGCGAGTTGGAAATTTGGCTCACAACTTCATGGAAAGTTGCACCAAGTTTTTCTTGCATTATTCCAGTACCTTCAAAAAGTCTACAATGTGGTTATGCCTCTTTATATGAAAGAGAGTGTGTGAGAGAGAACATGCAAAACCCTGCAAAGAAAGTTTACCCTCCTCCATATTTGTCCCATCCCGAGCTCTGATACCAATGTAGAACCTAGAGGAGATTGAATACTGGATCCCCCTCCCAGCCAACCTATTATAGGAGAGCCCATGGACCTTTGTCCTAAATGGATCCCCTATCCACACCTTTAGTCCTGCCCTTGGCCTCCTTGAATCCCCTAGGTTGGGCCTTTCCCTCTAGACCTTGGCTTGACAATACCCAGATGGGGCGATTTATCTATTTTAAAGACATTTGGCATGTTGGGGTTGTGTGCAGGTGAAAAGGAAAAGTGAATCCTCTTCAAATTGGATCCAAATTTGTACAAAATTTCTCATCATTTAAGATATTTATAGAGATTTGGAAAATCCAAAACCTCACACAGAAGGGATGTCATCTACTCACCCTCATATGATCTCCATAATAAAATGGCCTTGTAGAGATATAATAGGTGATCAATGACCTTTTTTGTAAGCATCTTAAACAGTGAGAGAAAGTTTAGAGCTAGAAATGATTCTTGAAATGAGAGGATATTCCTTATGGCAAGGGAATTAGTACCAGTCTTTGAGCTATGAATACTTACATGCGAGATACATGCAGTAAACATGCTTGTTAGTTTTGTCTATCGAGATTTTTTATTGCCCTCTCATTTGTCCTGCTATCTTAATAGCTAGTAATCACAATGAAGCATCCTTGCTACATTAAATGTAGTTAACTACCCAAAAAAAAGAGAATCCTTTTGTGATGTTTGAAATAGAGTTGAAATAGATTCACATTGTATAATTGCTACGTAGATATTGTTGAATAGACTGGAGAAGAAGAGACATGACACCGGAAGTGAGAACCCCAAAGTGTGTAGAATACTCACACTAGATGATGCATATATAGAGGGGATAGTGAGAACCCCAAAGTGTATAGAATACTCACACTAGATGATGCATATATAGAGGGGATCTGAATGCTATATATAGAGTAGCTTCATGTGTAAGCTATCACTTGGAGTAGCTTCACACATAAGCTCAACACCCCCACTCAAATAAGGGTCCCTAAATGTGGATGAAAAAACCCTTGGGGGTTCAAGGGAAAAACCCACAGCTCTATATACACCTATCATTATATTCAAAATATTATTGAAGTTACAAAGAATGTTCTTGAGGAGCTACATCATGCCTATCAAGAATAATAGAGATATATATTTGTGTAGGTTGTCAACATCTATTCATTGAAAATGTCTTCATAAACTTTTTGTTTAGCCTGGTGTCGTGCCGCTCCGCTCCCATGACAAGAAAATGAGCAAAGGAAATCCAATAAGGTGTATTTGAATCCTGCATGATTATTTAGCAGTTATAAGGGCTTGCTAACAAGAAAATTTTAAGTTGAAAGTATGCAAGATGCGGCTTGAAGGGCCAAAAGATGTCTTGGAAATGCTAAACAGTGAGCATGCTTGAAGTGGTTATAGCTGGGATTTTATTAATTAAAGTTGAAGTACTCGATGTGCTCTACCGGCCTATCTTTACGGCTCATTGATTGGAGCTACGATGAAGAAGTTATGGCTCGATTGAAGATCCGTACTGGATTGGGCAACTTCAGCTAAGGTGACACATTTGAAATGAATGTACGGGCCTGAAGTACTCACTTTGAGGAGTGCGTGGGTCTTTTCAGATTGATGAGATCGGATTTACGGTTGTCAAGTTATTGGCTGTTAAAGATTTATTGGCTCTATCTAGGTTTTGGAATGCATGAGCAGAAATTGCTTTGAGGAGTCTCGTGTTCGGAATGCCGCCTTTTAGAATGCAATGATTGCAGGGAATGCCAACACGGCTGTGGCAAGGAGCAGGTTTTTTTTCCGATTGCAACAAAGACTGCTGGAGGAAGTTGTCGTGCTTGGCAATGCTTTAGCCGACATGTATGCCTAATGTGGTGTCCTTACGAGGAAGCCGGCCGCCCATAGCCCAAAGGCCCAAGGGCACATACTAAAGGGCCGCCCAAGGCCATAAGTTAAAAGGCCGTCCGCCCACAACTAAAAAGGACACCCTGAATTATTAAGGGTGTGAAGCTAATGGAGAATAAGGGAGCCAGGTCTTGGTGGCAGGGAGCAAGAAGCTGTGCAAGAAGAAAGGGAGTCGCACTGGCTAGGGGAAGCGTCAAATGAGGTCACCGTAGAGACGAGAAATACTGAGAAGTAGCTCGTGCACATTTTCGGCACTAGTCCCGACAGATTCCACGCTGTTTGATTTTGGCCTAGTCCTGCCACGTCATCAAGAGGCAAATCCCATTAGCGATATCGCTAATGGGATGGCTGAGAATAGGAATTTTTTTTTCTCCATGAAGCCTATAGAAAGAATATCGTGTGGTTAATTTGAGCTCTCTCCTCCTCATTCCGTTTAAGCTCTCTATCCGGAAGCCAGCGAGAAAAAGCTCTTAAGCTATCATAAGCGGGGTTAATCCTCATAACCTAAATCAAGCCAAAGCTCTTAAAATCTCATTTACCGATCTCTAATCTCATAAGCCAAAGCCCTTGCTCTCTTAAGCCAAAACTCTCACTAATCAAGCTTAAGCTGACTTCTTAATTTCGGATGCCAAGCCAAAGCCAAGCCTAATCGAATTTGTATCTCCATGAGCCAAGCTCTCTAAATCAAGCCTAATCTCTCAAATTCATGAGCCAGGATCTCTAAATTGAGCTCTAATCCTCAATCATAAGCCAAGCTTGGTCTCTAATATCACTCTCTAAGCCATAATCCTCGGCACTCATAAGCCATCAAAACTTTAACCCGGATTATCAAAAGCTCTCTAAAGCAAGCCAAGCTTAACCAATCATCAATCAGAATTCTCTAAGCCAATTCCTTAAACCAGGCCAAAGCTTCTAAGTGACCATTAACCGTTCGAATCGGGAAGCAGAAGCCAAATCAGACGGCCATTGGAGGAAGAAACTCACAAGCCTTAATGGGAAGAAGGAGAAGGCGATACAAAGCAGGTCATTGATAATTTTCTTGTTAGCACCTGGATTAAGCCTGGTTTCATCTTGTAAGGAGCATTAAGCCTCCATTAACAATTGATTAATGATGATTACTATTGATTAACTGGAATTAAGAGAATCGTTTGTTTTGAGCTCTGTCTTGATAATTGTGCTTGCTGCACCTCTTTCCTCGCACCTCTCACAACAAGGGGCCCGATGCCTTCGTGGCTCACCTTTCGCACATTTATCCCCCGACATTCTTTGGTGAACCCGATGCGAAACGAGCCGGGGTGGGAGGTCAGGATGGAGATTCCATCAGAATTGAAGCAGTTTATTGAAGCTTACAACTTTAATAGATTTGATAAAAATCTAGCAGCAGCAGATCTGTCAAAAATGTTGGGCTTAGTTCAGGGATGCTTGCAAGAAGTAAAAACTATGAAGATGAAAAAGAAGCTTGATGATGCAGTGGAGATGGCACTTGATGCCGTACATAAACAATATGGAATTTTTCAAGGGCATGATCCAGATGGACTCCTTGCATGCTATCAAGCGGAGATGAAGAGCCGAGGAATTCCAGAAGATCAGAAGATCAGATGATTTCGACCTTTGAAGAAGTGGTAACCTCTGAGTTTAAAGATACGGTCCGAGAACTGGCAGAGACATACCCCACACAGTGGGACTATTTTGCAGATGGTTTTGTTCATGAAAGCTCAAGAATTATCGAGTTAACAATGAAGGAGATTATTGAACGAAGCCAGATTGTTTTCTATAAAGAAGAAGGGGATCATATGCAGTTCTTTAATTATGATCAATTTTGGGACCATATCTCAGCAAGAAGTAAAGCCAAGGCAAATACAGCTTTGGAAGTAGCAGATTCAACTTCAAAGGACCATATTTTGAGCAACAAAGCAAAGGAACAGAAGGAATTTACTGCTGAAACACAAATGTATGAAATTTTTTCAAAGATTGCTCGCATGGAAGTTACCTCGAATAATGGTTCTAGCAAAGAGCTAGACTATACAACAAATTTTTTCAAGCTACTGGCCTTGTCATGGGATTCTCTCAACAAGTCTATCAAGAAGATGAGCCACTATAGGCTTCTAATGGTTCTATCGACACTATAGCTGAGTAGAGCAGCAGATTTATTACAGATGATTGCATGAACAAATCTATTATATATACAATAGCTGATGAAGTGGCCGAGATTGTGAACCTAACACAGGTTGTACCTGATAATGTCAAGGAACCTATGGTTGCTCCTGGCAATATGTTTGTCGATTCTATTATCACAGAAGCAGATTCCATCATTGATGGGTTTTTGGCCCAATTTGAAGGAGAAGGTTATAGCAATATAGAAAAGCCTTGTGATGCATGTACCCCATTAGAGGGGGTGCTTGATGAACCTTTTCAAAGTTATAATGGCTTGCTAAGTAGCATGGATGCATATGAGGAAACAGAGGGAGATATTGAAGATTGCCTACATCATGCTGATTGTGAGCAGGATATTGACATGGATTGTACATCCATGCTTATATATGGGCTGCAAGAGGAGCCAACTCCTATAGCTTTGATGAATGATGAGACTTCCAAGGTTGATTTTTCCAAGGATGTTATGGATGAAGATTTTCAGGACAAAGCTATTATTCACTATCAACCTCAAGAGCAGGTAAAAATCTCTCTGATGATACAGGTCCAGAAAGTCCTAAGATTTTTCGTAATGGCTGTGAAGCTAGAGGTGGTGATGATGCTAAATCATCCCTGATACTGCATAAAGTGCACAGGATTTTTCATTTTCTTGGATGATGTGCCAAATGTGGCTGGATTTGGATCCTATTCCTAATTCTTATGTTAGTGATGTCCTGGCTACCAGTAAAAGGGAGTCAGAATTCTTTAATTCTTGCTGGTAATGACCTTAAGTTACCAAAAGTTTATGAGATGTGGCTGCTGCACTATGCTTCAGGTGAAGCTCTAGTATATTGCGGAAGCCATCAATGCTATGTGATTTTAATGATATTTGATCCAGGTGATTCGAAAGATCTTCAGAAGCAGGTTTACTATGGATGGTATTTTTGGGTCTACATAGTGGTTTCTTTCTGCTAGATCCAGGAATAGCATATTTGGAGTAGAAATTCTTCAAGTTGATTGATACAGGATGTGTGAGCTTATGTGGATATTATGCTGCTCCACTATTGGGGCAATTACTTATTATTCCATTTGATCCTGGGAGCTATTGAAGAGCAACAGGTAGATTCAAAGATCTCATTTATTTTCTTGTAACAGGTTACTTGGAAGTAGATTGTTTTTGGATGTATGCTAAGACAGACATGTTTTTGGTTATATGATCAATAAGCTTACATGGCTAGCTTCCAATTGACATCTTGGACAATTGTTATAGTATCTTCACATATTTTGAGATGGTTCTGCTACCAGAACTTGAAGTAAAGGACTTGATGACCATTCCATGTGCAAACAAAGTAAGGCATACTTGAGCTTGATAGGGTTCCCTAAAGCGAGCTGGTGGTCAAGCCGTGTGCATAATTAACTGAAGCACTTGAGTTTGGCGGGGTTCACTAAACAGATTTCTTTTTTGAAAGCTCTGGAGATACGACCACTACGGTTCAAGGATTTGTGAAGCGACAGCTACTAGATAATTGATCTAGACTATTGATGTTATGATTTACACCTTCTATTTGTTTTACATACCTTTATCAACTACGTGAGCTTGATAACAAGTAGCTTAAGGTATTTATAGAAGATGCAGCTTGAAGACTGGTTGGCAGAGACCGAAGGCTGTGCAGGTTCATAGGGGGTGAATGTCGTGCCACTCCGCTCCCATGACAAGAAAATGAGCAAAGGAAAGCCAATCAGATGTATTTGAATCCTGCATGATTATTCAGCAGTTCTAAGGGCTTGCTAACAAGCCAATTTTAAGATGAAAGTATGCCAGATGCGGCTCAAAGGGCCAAAAGATGTCTTGGCAATGCTAAATAGTGAGTATGCTTGAAGTGGTTATAATTGGTATTTTATTAATCAAAGTTGAAGTACTCGATGTGCTCTATCAGCTTGTCTTTACGGCTCGTCGATTGGAGCTACGGTTAAGAAGTTATGGCTCGATTGCAGATCCGTACTGGATTGGGCAACTGCAGCTAAGGTGATAGAATTGAAATGAATGTACGGGCCTGAAGTGCTCACTCTGAGGAGCGTGTCGGTCTTTTTAGATCGGTAATCGGATTTACGGTTTCCAAGTTATTGGCTGTTAAAGATTTACAGGGGCCGTTAAAGATTGACTGGGGGCTGGTCTGGCCGGCTCGATTGGAGTGCTATCTGGGAATTTTTGAACTTTATCCAAGTTTTGGAATGCATGAGCAGAAATTTCTTTGAGGAGTCTCGTGTTCGGAATGTTGCCTTTTAGAATGCAATGATTGCAGGGAATGCCGACACGGCTGCAGCAAGGAGCTGTTTTTTTTTTTCGATTGCAACAAAGACTGCTGGAGGAAGTTTTCGTGCTTGGCAATGCTTTAGCTGACATGTATGCCTAATGTGGTGCCCTTACGAGGAAGCCGGCCGCCCATAGCCCAAAGGACCAAGGGCACATACTAAAGAGCCACCCAAGGACATAAGTTAAAAAGGCCGTCCGCCCACAACTAAAAAGGCCACCCTAAATTATTAAGGGTGTGAAGCTAATGGGGAATAAGGGAGCTAGGTCGTGGCGGTAGCGAGCAAGAAGATGCGCAAGAAGAAAGGGGGTCGCGCTGGCCAGGGGAAGCGTCGGATGAGATTTCTGTAGAGACGAGAAAGACTCATAAGCACCTCGTGCACATTTTCGGCATTGGTCTCGGTAGATTCCGTGCTGTTCAATTTCAACCTGCCACGTTATCAAGAGGCGAATCCCATTAGCGATATCGCTAATGGGATGGCCGAGAGTAGGAGGTCTTTTTTTGCCATGCAACCTATAGAAAGAATATCTGGTGGTTAATTTGAGCTCTCTCCTCCTCATTTCGTTTAAGCTCTCTATCGGGAAGCAAGAGAGAAAAAGATCTTAAGCTATCATAAGCGGAGTTAATCCTCATAACCCGAAATCAAGCCAAAGCTCTTAAACTCTCATTAACCGATCTCTAATCTCATAAGCCAAAGACCTTGCTCTCTTAAGACAAAACTCTCACTAATCAAGCTTAACCCGACTTCTTAATTTCGGATGCCAAGCCAAAGCCAAGCCTAATCGAATTTCTATCTCCATGAGCCAAGGTCTCTAAATCAAGCCTAATCTCTCGAATTCATGAGCCCAGCTCTCTAAATTGAGCTCTAATCCTCAATCATAAGCCAAGCTTGGTCTCTAATCTCACTCTCTAAGCCATACTCCTCGACACTCATAAGGCATCAAAAATTTAACCCGGATTATCAAAAGCTCTCTAAAGCAAGCCAAGCTTAACCAATAATTAATTGGAATTCTCTAAGCCAATTCCCTAAACCAGGCCAAAGATTCTAAGCCACCATTGACCATTCGAATCGGGAAGCAGAAGCCAAATCAGACGGCCATCGGAAGAAGAAACTCCTGAGGCTTAACAGGAAGAAGCAGAAGGCGATACAAAGCAGGTCATTGATAATTTTCTTGTTAGCACCTGGATTAAGCCACGTTTCATCTTGTAAGGAGCATTAAGCCCCCATTAACGATTTATTAATGATGATTATTGTTGATTAATTGGAATGAAGGAAACCGTTTGTTTTGAGATCTGTCTTGTTAATTGTGCCTGCTGCACCTCTTTCCCCACACCTCTCACAGCCAGGGGCCCGGTGCCTTCCTGGCTCACTTTTCACATATTTATCCCCCGACATTCTAATGTCATGCCACTCCGCTCCCATGACAAGAAAATGAGCAAACGAAAGACAATCAGGTGTATTTGAATCCTGCATGATTATTCAGCAGCTATAAGGTCTTTCTAACAAGCCATTTTTAAGCTGAAAGTATGACAGATGCGGCTCAAAGGGCCAAAAGATTTCTTGGCAATGCTAAACAGCGAGTATGCTTGAAGTGGTTATAGCTGGGATTTTATTAATCAAAGTTGAAGTACTCAATGTGCTTCCGAGTCTTTCTCATCTCTACGGCGACGACCTCATCTGACGCTTCCCCTGGGCAGCGCGACTCCCTTTCTTCTTGCGCAGCTTCTTGCTCGTTGCCGCCACGACCTGGCTCCCCTATTCCCCATTAGCTTCACACCCTTAATAATTTAGGGTGGCCTTTTTAGTTGTGGGCAGACGGCCTTTTAACTTATGGCCTTGGGCGGCCCTTTAGTATGTGCCCTTGGGCCTTTGGGCTATGGGAGGCCAACTTCCTTGTAAGGGCACCACATTAGGCATACATGTCGGCTAGAGGATTGCCAAGCACAACAACTTCCTCCAGCAGTCTTTGTTGTAATCGGAAAAAAAACCAGCTCCTTGCCACAGCCGTGTCTGCATTCCCTGCAATCATTGCATTCCAAAAGGCGACATTCCGAACACAAGACTCCTCAAAGCAATTTCTGCTCATGCATTCCAAAACCTGGATAAAGTTCGAAAATTCTCAGATAGCACTCCGACCGAGCCGGCCAGACCAGCCCCCAGTCAATCTTTAATGGCCCCTGTAAATCTTTAACAGCCAATAACTTGGAAACCGTAAATCCGATCACCGATCTAAAAAGACCGACACGCTCCTCAGAGTGAGTACTTCAAGCCCGTACATTCATTTCAATTCTGTCACCTTAGCTGCAGTTGCCCAATCCGGTACGGATCTGCAATCGACTTGAACTTAAAGCTGCCATAACTTCTTCACCGTAGCTCCAATTGATGAGCCGTAAAGACAGGCCGGTAGAGCACATCGAGTACTTCAACTTTGATTAATAAAATCCCAGCTATAACCACTTCAATCATACTCAGTGTTTAGCATTGCCAAGACATCTTTTGGCCCTTTGAGCCGCATCTGGCATATTTTCAGCTTAAAATTGTCTTGTTAGCAAGCCCTTATAACTGTTGAATAATCATGCAGGATTCAAATACACTTGATTGGCTTTCCTTTGCTCATTTTCTTGTCATGGGAGTGGAGCGGCACGACATTCACCCCCTCTGAACCTGTACAGCCTCCGGTCTGTGCCAACTGCTCTTCAAGCTGCATCTTCTATAAATACCTTAAGCTACTTGTCATCAAGCTCACGTAGTTGATAAAGGTATGTAAAACAAAAAGAAGGTGTAAATCGTAACATCAATAGTCTAGCTCAATTATCTCGTAGCTAGCCCATCACAATCCTTGAACCATAGTGATCGTCTCCAAAGCATTCAATTATGAAAAATCTATTTAGTGAACCCCACCAAACTCAAGTGCTCTAGTTACTTATGCACACGGCTTGACCATCGGCTCCTTTTAGGGAACCATGTCAAGCTCAAGTATGCCTTACTCTGTCTGCACATGGAATGGTCGTCAAGTCCTTTACTTCAAGTTCTGGTAGCAGAACCATCTCAAAAGATGTGAAGATACTATAGAAATTGTCCAAAGATGTCAACTGGAAGCTAGCCATGTAAGCTTATTGATCATATACCCAAAACATGTCTATCTTATCATACATCCAAAAACAAATCTACTGCCAAGTAACCTGCTACAGGAAAATAAATGAGATCTTTGAATCTGCTAGTTGCTCTTCAATAGCTCCCAGGATCAAATGGAATAATAAGAAATTGCCCCAATAATGGAGCAGCATAATATCCACATAAGCTCACACATCTTGTATCAATCAACTTCAAGAATTTCTGCTCCAAATATGCTATTCCTGGATCTTGCAGAAAGAAACCACTATGTAGACCCAAAAATACCCATCCATAGTGAACCTGCTTTTGAAGATCTTTCGAATCACCTGGATCAAATACCATTAAAATCACATAGCATTGATGGCCTCTGCAATATACTAGAGCTTCACCTGAAGCAGAGTGCAACAAACACATCTCATTAACTTTTGGTAACTTAAGGTCGTTACCAACAAGAATTAAAGAACTTTTGGTAACTTAAGGTCGTTATCAACAAGAATTAAAGAACTCTGACTCCCTTGTACTGGTAGCCAGACCATCACTGACATAAGAATCAGGAATAATATCCAAATCCATCCACATTTGGCACATTTCCCAAAGAAATGAAAAATCTTGTGCACTTTATGCAGTATCAAGGATGATTTAGCATTATCACCCCCTCTAGCTTCATAGCCATTATAAAAAATCTTAGGACTTTCTGGACCTGTATCATCAAAGATATTTTTACTTGGCTTTGGAGGTTGATAATGAATAATATCTTTATCCTGAAGATATTCATCCATAGCATCCTTGGGAAAGACACCCTTGGAAGTCTCAACATTCATCAGAGCTATAGGAGTTGGCTCCTCTTGCTGCCTGTATATAAGCATAGATGCACAATCCATGTCCATATCCTGTTCCCAATTAGCATGATGTAGGCAATCTTCAATATCATCCTACACTTCCTCATCCGCATCCATGCTACTTAGCAAGACATTATAACATTGAAAAGATTCATCGGGCACCCCCTCTGATGGGGTACATGCATCAAAAAGATTTTCTATACTGCTATAACCTTCTCCTTCAGATTGGGCCAGAAACCCATCAATGATGGAATCTGCTTCCGTGATAATAGAATTGGCAAACATATTGCCAGAAGCAACCATAGGTTCCTTGACATTATTAGGTACAACCTGTGTTAGGTTCACAGTCTTGGCCACTTCATCAACTATTGTATATATAATAGATTTGTTCATGCAATCATCTGTAATAAATCTACTGCTCTGCTCAGCTATAGTGCCGATAGAACCATTAGAATCCTGTAGTGGCTCATCTTCTTGATAGACTTGTTGAGAGCATCCCATGCCAAGGTCAGTAGCTTGAAAAAAATTTGTTGTACAGTCCAGCTCTTTGCTAGAACCATTATTCGAGGTAACTTCCATGCGAGCAATCTTCGAAAAAAATTCATACATTTGTGTTTCAACAGTAAATTCATTATGTACCTTTGCTTGGTTGCTCAAAATATATTCCTTTGAAGTTGAATATGCTACTTCCAACGTTGTATTTGCCTTAGATTTACTTCTTGCAGAAATATGATCCCAAAAATTGATCATAATTAAAGAACTGCATATGATCCCCTTCTTCTTTATAGAAAACAATCTGGCTTCGTTCAATAATCTCCTTCATTTTCTTGAGATTTTATAAACATAACCATCTGCAAAATAGTCCCTTTGTGTGGGGTATGTCTTTGCCAGTTCTCGGACTGTATCTTTAAACTCAGAGGTTACCACTTCTTCAAAGGTCGAAATCATCCAATCTTCTGGAATTCCTCGACTCTTCATCTTTGCTTGATAGCATGCAAGGAGTCCATCTGGATCATGCCCTTGAAAAAATCCATATTGTTCATGTACGGCATCAAGTGCCATCTCCACTGCATCATCAAGTTGCTTTTTCATCTTCATAGTTTTTACTTCTTGCAAGTATCCCTGAACTAAGCCCAACATTTTTGACAAATCTGCTGCTTCTAGATTTTTATCAAATCTATTGAAGTTGTAATCTTCAATAAATTGCTTCAATTCTGCTGGAATCTCCATCGTGACCTCCCACCCCGGCTCGTTTCACGTCGGGTTCACCAAAGAATGTCGGGGGATAATTGTGCGAAAGGTGAGCCAAGAAGTCACCGCGCCCCTAGCTGTGAGAGGTACGGGGGAAGAGGTGCAGCAGGCACAATTAACAAGACAGAGCTCAAACCAAATGATTCTATTAATTCAAGTTAATCAACAATAATCATCATTAATCAATTGTTAATGGAGTCTTAATGCTCCTTACAAGATGAAACTTGTCTTAATCGAGGTGCTAACAAGAAAATTATCAATAAACTGCTTTGTATCGTCGTCTACTTCTTCCTGTTAAAGCTCAGGAGTTTCTTCTTCCAACGGCCGTCTGATTTGGCTTCTACTTTTCGACTCGAACGGTTAATGGTGTCTTAGAAGCTTTGGCCTGGTTTAGGGAATTGGCTTAGAGAATTTCAATTAATAGATTGGTTAAGATGGGCTTGCTTTAGAGAGATTTTTATAATCCGGGTTAAAGTTTTGATGGCTTATGAGTGTCGAGGATTATGGCTTAGAGAGCAAGATTAGAGACCAAGCTCGGCTTATGATTGAGGATTAGAGCTCAAGAGGCCTTTGAGTACCTTGGATTAGGCTTGGCTTTAGAATTGGAGAGTAGGTTCATGAGAGCTTATGAGATTAAGCTTGAGGATTCGAATAGGTTTTGGATGGCATATGAGGTTAAGAGTAGATTAGTGATGGCTTAAGGGCTTTTAATAAAGCTTAAGAGCTCTTTATTGAGGGCTTAAGAGATTTTTATGAGGGCTTAAGAGCTTTGCTTCTTCTTCCGGAGAGAGCTAGCTTCATGAAAAAATGAGGAGGAGAGAACTCAAATTAACCACACGATATTCTTTCTATAGGTTGCATGGCAAAAAAAAACCCTCCTATTCTCGGCCATCCCATTAGCAATATCGCTAATGGGATTGGCCTCTTGATGAGAGTGGCGGGCCAAAATCAAACAGCACAAAATCCATCAGGACCAGTGCCAAAAGTGTGCGTGAGGTGCTTCTGAGTCTTTCTCGTCTCTACGGCGACCTCATTTGACGCTTCCATTGGCCAGCGCGACTCCCTTTCTTCTTGCACAGCTTCTTGCTCGCCGCCGCCACGCCCTGGCTCCCTTATTCCCCATTAACTTCACACCCTTAATAATTTAGGGTGGCCTTTTTAGTTGTGGGTGGACGGCCTTTTAGCTTATGGCATTGGGCGGCCCTTTAGTATGTGCCCTTGGGCCTTGGGGCTATGGGCGGCCGGCTTCCTCGTAAGGACACCACATTAGGCATACATGTCGGCTAAAGCATTGCTAAGCAAGACAACTTCCTCCAATCAACATTGCCAAGCACGACAACTTCCTCCAGCAGTCTTTGTTGCAATTGGAAAAAAAACCAGCTCCTTGCCGCAGTCGTGTCGGCATTCCCTGCAATCATTGCAATCCAAAAGACGACATTTTGAACACGAGACTCCTCAAAGAAATTTCTGCTCATGCATTCCAAAACCTAAATAAAGCTCAAAAATTCCCAGATAGCACTCTGACCGAGCCGACCAGACTGGTACAAAACCGGCCCCCGATAAATCTTTAATGGCCAATAACTTGGCAATCGTAAATCAGATCACCGATCTGAAAAGACCTACGCACTCCTTAGAGTGAGCACTTCAGGCTCGTACATTCATTTTAATTCTGTCACCTTAGCTACAGTTTCCCAATCTGGTATGGATCTGCAATCGACTTGAACTTAAAGCTTCCATAACTTCTTCACCGTAGCTCCAATCGACGAGGCGTAAAGGCAGGCCGGTAGAGCACATCAAGTACTTCAACTTTGTTTAATAAAATCCCAGCTATAAACACTTCAAGCATACTCACTGTTTAGCATTGCCAAGACATCTTTTGGCCCTTTGAGCCGCATCTGGCATACTTTTAGCTTAAAATTGGCTTCTTAGCAAGCCCTTATAGCTGCCGAATAATTATGCAGAATTCAAATACACCTGATTGGCTTTCCTTTGCTCATTTTCTTATCATGGGAGCGGAGCGGCACGACACCGACAACATGTCTTCACTAAACATGTTTTGATAAACTTTAGCTTTTGGTCAATCCACAAAAGCACCACTAATAAACATGCTTGTAAGAAACATAAACTCAAGAAACACAATCAAGATAATCTAAGGAATGTTAGTTAAATAATCATAGCCAAAATCTTGTAATAGATGTTTCACAATGCCACACTCTTGACTACATATATAGATATATAATAGATATGTCCACATGTATATAACAAAGCGGACATACAGACAACATAATGGGGTGCCAATCTATCATACATACTTTCAACAAGATAAAGGAAAAATCATCATGGCATCAATGAACATAGGCATAGTACCAAAGTATAATTTCATCTCTCAACAAAAACAATGAACATGGCATCAAGAAGCATAGCCATGGCATGATAAACAAAAATAATCATGATATCAAAGTATAGCGTCATCCTTGAACAAGAAAAATAATGGCATCAACGAACACAACCAGGGCATCATCAGATCATGGCTCATCACCATGCCATCATAAAATACATTTGTAAATGATAGCACCATCATATCTTGAAATGGTTCCATCAAGTAATTAGTAGAAATGATCCACGCCGCTACCCTTTAGATAGCATAACAACGGATAGCATATATGTTGTCATGCGGCTCCGCACCCATGCTAAGAAATATGCCAAGAAGATGCACATCAAGCTTATTGAAAGCCTACTTGATTAATGGTCAATGATGAGGGCTTCTTAACAGGCCAAGTTTAATGATTAATGTATGCCAGATGCGGCTAAAAAGGGCCAATAGATGCCTTAATGATGCCAAAAATGATTATTCTTGAAGTGATCATAGATAGGAGTTTATGATCTAGAACTGTAGTGCTTGAAGTGCTGTACCGGCGTGTCTTCAAATTCTGCACCGATTTTGAGTTATCGTTCATGGACTACGTACATGTTCGAAAAGAAACTTTCGTTTTATGTTTTTGGTTTTTCTCCTGATTGAAAACAATTTTGCAGAAACTACCCGCATGAGGCAACGGAATCGATGTGGTCTACAACTTTGCAGAAGAAAGTAGTTATCGTTCACAAACTGCGTATATGTCTGAAAAGAAACTTTCGTTTTATGTTTTTGATTTTTCTCCTGATTGAAAACAATTTTGCATAAACTATCCTCCTATGGCAACGGAATCGATGTGGTCTACAACTTTGCAGAAGAAAGTTTTTTAAATTTTTTTACCGATTTTGAGTTATCGTTCGCGGACTACGTACATGTCCAAAAAGCAACTTTCATTTTTTGCTTTTGATTTTTCTCCTAATTGAAAACAATTTTTCAAAAACTACCTGCTACAGACAACGGAATCGATCTACAACTTTGCAGAAGAAACTTTCTTTAAATTCTGCACCGATTTTGGGTTATCGTTCTAGGATTGCATACTTGTTTCAAAAGCAAATTTTACTTTTTGCTTTTGATTTTTTCTCATAATTGAAAACTTCTCAATTATATTCATCAATCATATATTTGTTACTCACGTAACTTTGGTGCAAAAGCCAGTTACATATCGTTCCGATTCAGTCGAGCCATTGATGATCGTCCAAATTCTAGCGAGCTATTGTTGGTACATAATCTTTTTTTATATGATACATTCGTTCATTGATTCTCATATAATTATTCTTCTAGAGATATATTTAGGTCGTTTTGTTGATAATCTCTTGTTGATACTGTAGTGATTTTGATGGTACCATGATGATGTTTTGTTAGTCTTTTGGTCATGGTGATTTTCGTTGATACCATACAGGATTCTAATGGTTCTATCGGCACTATAGCTGAGCAGAGCAGTAGATTTATTACAGATGATTGCATGAACAAATCTATTATATATACAATAGTTGATGAAGTGGCCAAGACTGTGAACCTAACACAGGTTGTACCTAATAATGTCAAGGAACCTATGGTTGCTTCTGGCAATATGTTTGCCAATTCTATTATCACGGAAGCAGATTCCATCATTGATGGGTTTCTGGCCCAATCTGAAGGAGAAGGTTATAGCAGTATAGAAAATCTTTTTGATGCATGTACCCCATCAGAGGGGGTGCCCGATGAATCTTTTCAATGTTATAATGTCTTGCTAAGTAGCATGGATGCGGATGAGGAAGTGTAGGATGATATTGAAGATTGCCTACATCATGCTAATTGGGAACAGGATATGGACATGGATTGTGCATCTATGCTTATATACAGGCAGCAAGAGGAGCCAACTCCTATAGCTCTGATGAATGTTGAGACTTCCAAGGGTGTCTTTCCCAAGGATGCTATGGATGAATATCTTCAGGATAAAAGATATTATTCATTATCAAACTCCAAAGCCAAGTAAAAATATCTTTGATGATACAGGTCCAGAAAGTCCTAAGATTTTTTATAATGGCTATGAAGCTAGAGGGGGTGATAATGCTAAATCATCCTTGATACTGCATAAAGTGCACAAGATTTTTCATTTCTTTGGGAAATGTGCCAAATGTGGATGGATTTGGATATTATTCCTGATTCTTATGTCAGTGATGGTCTGGCTACCAGTACAAGGGAGTCAGAGTTCTTTAATTCTTGTTGATAACGACCTTAAGTTACCAAAAGTTCTTTAATTCTTGTTGGTAACGACCTTAAGTTACCAAAAGTTAATGAATGTGTTTGTTGCACTCTGCTTCAGGTGAAGCTCTAGTATATTGCAGAGGCCATCAATGCTATGTGATTTTAAAGGTATTTGATCCAGGTGATTCGAAAGATCTTCAAAAGCAGGTTCACTATGGATGGGTATTTTTGGGTCTACATAGTGGTTTCTTTCTGCAAGATCCAGGAATAGCATATTTGGAGCAGAAATTCTTGAAGTTGATTGATACAGATGTGTGAGCTTATGTGGATATTATGCTGCTCCATTATTGGGGCAATTTCTTATTATTCCATTTGATCCTGGGAGCTATTGAAGAGCAACTAGCAGATTCAAAGATCTCATTTATTTTCCTGTAGCAGGTTTACTTGGTAGTAGATTTGTTTTTGGATGTATGATAAGATAGACATGTTTTGGTATATGATCAATAAGCTTACATGGCTAGCTTCCAGTTGACATCTTTGGACAATTTCTATAGTATCTTCACATCTTTTGAGATGGTTCTGCTACCAGAACTTGAAGTAAAGGACTTGACGACCATTCCATGTGCAGACAGAGTAAGGCATACTTGAGCTTGACATGGTTCCCTAAAAGGAGCCGATGGTCAAGCCGTGTGCATAAGTAACTAGAGCACTTGAGTTTGGTGGGGTTCACTAAATAGATTTTTCATAATTGAATGCTTTGGAGACGATCACTATGGTTCAAGGATTGTGATGGGCTAGCTACGAGATAATTGAGCTAGACTATTGATGTTACGATTTACACCTTCTTTTTGTTTTACATACCTTTATCAACTACGTGAGCTTGATGACAAGTAGCTTAAGGTATTTATAGAAGATGCAGCTTGAAGAGCAGTTGGCACAGACCGGAGGCTGTACAGGTTCAGAGGGGGTGAATGTCGTGCCGCTCCACTCCCATGACAAGAAAATGAGCAAAGGAAAGCCAATCAAGTGTATTTGAATCCTGCATGATTATTCAACAGTTATAAGGGCTTGCTAACAAGACAATTTTAAGCTGAAAATATGCCAGATGCGGCTCAAAGGGCCAAAAGATGTCTTGGCAATGCTAAACACTGAGTATGATTGAAGTGGTTATAGCTGGGATTTTATTAATCAAAGTTTGAAGTACTCGATGTGCTCTACCGGCCTGTCTTTACGGCTCATCATTGGAGCTACGGTGAAGAAGTTATGGCAGCTTTAAGTTCAAGTCGATTGCAGATCCGTACCGGATTGGGCAACTGCAGCTAAGGTGACAGAATTGAAATGAATGTACGGGCTTGAAGTACTCACTCTGAGGAGCGTGTCGGTCTTTTTAGATCGGTGATCGGATTTACGGTTTCCAAGTTATTGGCTGTTAAAGATTTACAGGGGCCATTAAAGATTGACTGGGGGCTGGTCTGGCCGGCTCGGTCGGAGTGCTATCTGAGAATTTTCGAACTTTATCCAGGTTTTGGAATGCATGAGCAGAAATTGCTTTGAGGAGTCTTGTGTTCGGAATGTCGCCTTTTGGAATGCAATGATTGCAGGGAATGCAGACACGGCTGTGGCAAGGAGCTGGTTTTTTTTCCGATTACAACAAAGACTGCTGGAGGAAGTTGTTGTTGTGCTTGGCAATCCTCTAGCCGACATGTATGCCTAATGTGGTGCCCTTACAAGGAAGTTGGCCTCCCATAGCCCAAAGGCCAAGGGCACATACTAAAGGGCCGCCCAAGGCATAAGTTAAAAGGCCGTCTGCCCACAACTAAAAAAGGCCACCCTAAATTATTAAGGGTGTGAAGCTAATGGGGAATAGGGGAGCCAGGTCGTGGCGGCAACGAGCAAGAAGCTGCGCAAGAAGAAAGGGAGTCGCGCTGCCAGGGGAAGCGTCAGATGAGGTCGTCGCCGTAGAGATGAGAAAGACTCCGAAGCACATTGAGTACTTCAACTTTGATTAATAAAAATCCCAGCTATAACCACTTCAAGCATACTCGCTGTTTAGCATTGCCAAGAAATCTTTTGGCCCTTTGAGCCGCATCTGTCATACTTTCAGCTTAAAATGGCTTGTTAGAAAGACCTTATAGCTGCTGAATAATCATGCAGGATTCAAATACACCTGATTGTCTTTCGTTTGCTCATTTTCTTGTCATGGGAGCGGAGTGGCATGACATTAGAATGTCGGGGGATAAATATGTGAAAGTGAGCCAGGAAGGCACCGGGCCCCCTGGCTGTGAGAGTTGTGGGGAAAGAGGTGCAGCAGGCACAATTAACAAGACAGATCTCAAAACAAACGGTTTCCTTCATTCCAATTAATCAACAATAATCATCATTAATAAATCGTTAATGGGGGCTTAATGCTCCTTACAAGATGAAAACGTGGCTTAATCCAGGTGCTACAAGAAAATTATCAATGACCTGCTTTGTATCGCCTTCTGCTTCTTCCTGTTTAAGCCTCAGGAGTTTCTTCTTCCGATGGCCGTCTGATTTGGCTTCTGCTTCCCGATTCGAATGGTCAATGGTGGCTTAGAATCTTTGGCCTGGTTTAGGGAATTGGCTTAGAGAATTCCAATTAATTATTGGTTAAGCTTGGCTTGCTTTAGAGAGCTTTTGATAATCCGGGTTAAATTTTTGATGCCTTATGAGTGTCGAGAGGAGTATGGCTTAGAGAGTGAGATTAGAGACCAAGCTTGGCTTATGATTGAGGATTAGAGCTCAATTTAGAGAGCTGGGCTCATGAATTCGAGAGATTAGGCTTGATTTAGAGACCTTGGCTCATGGAGATAGAAATTCGATTAGGCTTGGCTTTGGCTTGGCATCCGAAATTAAGAAGTCGGGTTAAGCTTGATTAGTGAGAGTTTTGTCTTAAGAGAGCAAGGTCTTTGGCTTATGAGATTAGAGATCGGTTAATGAGAGTTTAAGAGCTTTGGCTTGATTCGGGTTATGAGGATTAACTCCGCTTATGATAGCTTAAGATCTTTTTCTCTCTTGCTTCCCGATAGAGAGCTTAAACGAAATGAGGAGGAGAGAGCTCAAATTAACCACCAGATATTCTTTCTATAGGTTGCATGGCAAAAAAAGACCTCCTACTCTCGGCCATCCCATTAGCGATATCGCTAATGGGATTCGCCTCTTGATAACGTGGCAGGTTGAAATTGAACAGCACGGAATCTACCGAGACCAATGCCGAAAATGTGCACGAGGTGCTTATGAGTCTTCTCGTCTCTACAGAAATCTCATCCGACGCTTCCCCTGGCCAGCGCGACCCCTTTCTTCTTGCGCATCTTCTTGCTCGCTACCGCCACGACCTAGCTCCCTTATTCCCCATTAGCTTCACACCCTTAATAATTTAGGGTGGCCTTTTTAGTTGTGGGCGGACGGCCTTTTTAACTTATGTCCTTGGGTGGCTCTTTAGTATGTGCCCTTGGTCCTTTGGGCTATGGGCGGCCGGCTTCCTCGTAAGGGCACCACATTAGGCATACATGTCAGCTAAAGCATTGCCAAGCACGAAAACTTCCTCCAGCAGTCTTTGTTGCAATCGAAAAAAAAAAACAGCTCCTTGCTGCAGCCGTGTCGGCATTCCCTGCAATCATTGCATTCTAAAAGGCAACATTCCGAACACGAGACTCCTCAAAGAAATTTCTGCTCATGCATTCCAAAACTTGGATAAAGTTCAAAAATTCCCAGATAGCACTCCAATCGAGCCGGCCAGACCAGCCCCCAGTCAATCTTTAACGGCCCCTGTAAATCTTTAACAGCCAATAACTTGGAAACCGTAAATCCGATATACCGATCTAAAAGACCGACACGCTCCTCAGAGTGAGCACTTCAGGCCGTACATTCATTTCAATTCTATCACCTTAGCTGCAGTTGCCCAATCCAGTACGGATCTGCAATCGAGCCATAACTTCTTAACCGTAGCTCCAATCGACGAGCCGTAAAGACAAGCTGATAGAGCACATCGAGTACTTCAACTTTGATTAATAAAATACCAATTATAACCACTTCAAGCATACTCACTATTTAGCATTGCCAAGACATCTTTTGGCCCTTTGAGCCGCATCTGGCATACTTTCATCTTAAAATTGGCTTGTTAGCAAGCCCTTAGAACTGCTGAATAATCATGCAGGATTCAAATACATCTGATTGGCTTTCCTTTGCTCATTTTCTTGTCATGGGAGCGGAGTGGCACGACATTCACCCCCTATGAACCTGCACAGCCTTCGGTCTCTGCCAACCAGTCTTCAAGCTGCATCTTCTATAAATACCTTAAGCTACTTGTTATCAAGCTCACGTAGTTGATAAGGTATGTAAAACAAATAGAAGGTGTAAATCATAACATCAATAGTCTAGATCAATTATCTAGTAGCTGTCGCTTCACAAATCCTTGAACCGTAGTGGTCGTATCTCCAGAGCTTTCAAAAAAAGAAATCTGTTTAGTGAACCCCGCCAAACTCAAGTGCTTCAGTTAATTATGCACACGGCTTGACCACCAGCTCGCTTTAGGGAACCCTATCAAGCTCAAGTATGCCTTACTTTGTTTGCACATGGAATGGTCATCAAGTCCTTTACTTCAAGTTCTGGTAGCAGAACCATCTCAAAATATGTGAAGATACTATAACAATTGTCCAAGATGTCAATTGGAAGCTAGCCATGTAAGCTTATTGATCATTAACCAAAAACATGTCTGTCTTAGCATACATCCAAAAACAATCTACTTCCAAGTAACCTGTTACAAGAAAATAAATGAGATCTTTGAATCTACCTGTTGCTCTTCAATAGCTCCCAGGATCAAATGGAATAATAAGTAATTGCCCCAATAGTGGAGCAGCATAATATCCACATAAGCTCACACATCCTGTATCAATCAACTTGAAGAATTTCTACTCCAAATATGCTATTCCTGGATCTAGCAGAAAGAAACCACTATGTAGACCCAAAAATACCATCCATAGTAAACCTGCTTCTGAAGATCTTTCGAATCACCTGGATCAAATATCATTAAAATCACATAGCATTGATGGCTTCCGCAATATACTAGAGCTTCACCTGAAGCATAGTGCAGCAGCCACATCTCATAAACTTTTGGTAACTTAGGTCATTACCAGCAAGAATTAAAGAATTCTGACTCCCTTTTACTGGTAGCCAGGACATCACTAACATAAGAATTAGGAATAGGATCCAAATCCAGCCACATTTGGCACATCATCCAAGAAAATGAAAAATCCTGTGCACTTTATGCAGTATCAGGGATGATTTAGCATCATCACCACCTCTAGCTTCACAGCCATTACGAAAAATCTTAGGACTTTCTGGACCTGTATCATCAGAGAGATTTTTACTGCTCTTGAGGTTGATAGTGAATAATAGCTTTGTCCTGAAAATCTTCATCCATAACATCCTTGGAAAAATCAACCTTGGAAGTCTCATCATTCATCAAAGCTATAGGAGTTGGCTCCTCTTGCAGCCCATATATAAGCATGGATGTACAATCCATGTCAATATCCTGCTCACAATCAGCATGATGTAGGCAATCTTCATATCTCCCTCTGTTCCTCATATGCATCCATGCTACTTAGCAAGCCATTATAACTTTGAAAAGGTTCATCAAGCACCCCCTCTAATGGGGTACATGCATCACAAGGCTTTTCTATATTGCTATAACCTTCTCCTTCAAATTGGGCCAAAAACCCATCAATGATGGAATCTGCTTCTGTGATAATAGAATCGACAAACATATTGCCAGGAGCAACCATAGGTTCCTTGACATTATCAGGTACAACCTGTGTTAGGTTCACAATCTCGGCCACTTCATCAGCTATTGTATATATAATAGATTTGTTCATGCAATCATCTGTAATAAATCTGCTGCTCTACTCAGCTATAGTGTCGATAGAAACCATTAGAAGCCTATAGTGGCTCATCTTCTTGATAGACTTGTTGAGAGAATCCCATGACAAGGCCAGTAGCTTGAAAAAATTTGTTGTATAGTCTAGCTCTTTGCTAGAACCATTATTCGAGGTAACTTCCATGCGAGCAATCTTTGAAAAAATTTCATACATTTGTGTTTCAGCAGTAAATTCCTTCTGTTCCTTTGCTTTGTTGCTCAAAATATGGTCCTTTGAAGTTGAATCTGCTACTTCCAAAGCTGTATTTGCCTTGGCTTTACTTCTTGCTGAGATATGGTCCCAAAATTGATCATAATTAAAGAACTGCATATGATCCCCTTCTTCTTTATAGAAAACAATCTGGCTTCGTTCAATAATCTCCTTCATTGTTAACTCGATAATTCTTGAGCTTTCATGAACAAAACCATCTGCAAAATAGTCCCACTGTGTGGGGTATGTCTCTGCCAGTTCTCGGACCGTATCTTTAAACTCAGAGGTTACCACTTCTTCAAAGGTCGAAATCATCTGATCTTCTGATCTTCTGGAATTCCTCGGCTCTTCATCTCCGCTTGATAGCATGCAAGGAGTCCATCTGGATCATGCCCTTGAAAAATTCCATATTGTTTATGTACGGCATCAAGTGCCATCTCCACTGCATCATCAAGCTTCTTTTTCATCTTCATAGTTTTTACTTCTTGCAAGCATCCCTGAACTAAGCCCAACATTTTTTGACAGATCTGCTGCTGCTAGATTTTTATCAAATCTATTAAAGTTGTAAGCTTCAATAAACTGCTTCAATTCTGATGGAATCTCCATCCTGACCTCCCACCCCGGCTCGTTTCGCATCGGGTTTCACCAAAAATGTCGGGGGATAAATGTGCGAAAGGTGAGCCACGAAGGCATCGGGCCCTTGTTGTGAGAGGTGCGAGGAAAGAGGTGCAGCAAGCACAATTATCAAGACAGAGCTCAAAACAAAACGATTCTCTTAATTCCAGTTAATCAATAGTAATCATCATTAATCAATTGTTAATGGAGGCTTAATGCTCCTTACAAGATGAAACCAGGCTTAATCCAGGTGCTAACAAGAAAATTATCAATGACCTGCTTTGTATCGCCTTCTCCTTCTTCCCATTAAGGCTTGTGAGTTTCTTCCTCCAATGGCCGTCTGATTTGGCTTCTGCTTCCCGATTCGAACGGTTAATGGTCACTTAGAAGCTTTGGCCTGGTTTAAGGAATTGGCTTAGAGAATTCTGATTGATGATTGGTTAAGCTTGGCTGCTTTAGAGAGCTTTTGAAATCCGGGTTAAAGTTTTGATGGCTTATGAGTGCCGAGGATTATGGCTTAGAGAGTGATATTAGAGACCAAGCTTGGCTTATGATTGAGGATTAGAGCTCAATTTAGAGATCCTGGCTCATGAATTTGAGAGATTAGGCTTGATTTAGAGAGCTTGGCTCATGGAGATACAAATTCGATTAGGTTGGCTTTGCTTGGCATCCGAAATTAAGAAGTCAGCTTAAGCTTGATTAGTGAGAGTTTTGGCTTAAGAGAGCAAGGGGCTTTGGCTTATGAGATTGAGATCGGTAAATGAGATTTTAAGAGCTTTGGCTTGATTTAGGTTATGAGGATTAACCCCGCTTATGATAGCTTAAGAGCTTTTTCTCGCTGGCTTCCGGATAGAGAGCTTAAACGGAATGAGGAGGAGAGAGCTCAATTAACCACACGATATTCTTTCTATAGGCTTCATGGAGAAAAAAAAATTTCTTATTCTCAGCCATCCCATTAGCGATATCGCTAATGGGATTTGCCTCTTGATGACGTGGCAGGACTAGGCCAAAAATCAAACAGCGTGGAATCTGTTCGGGACTAGTGCCGAAAATGTGCACGAGCTACTTCTCAGTATTTCTCGTCTCTACCGGTGACCTCATTTGACGCTTCCCCTAGCCAGTGCGACACCCTTTCTTCTTGCACCACAGAGGATAAGGAAGGAAGAAGTGCCTCAGGTCCTAGTAAGAAGAAAGGAAAGAGCCATGAAGGCGAGGATGTCAAGGCCAAGAGGAAAAGGAGAGCTCGTCGAAAGTTTCATGTTTCAGATTTTCCACTAGGGGATGGGCAATTAAGCTATGACTTGAAGGAGGATCTGACGAGCAGAAAGGCAGATGTTACTTTTGGGCAGCTTATAGAGATGGTGCCTAAGCTAAAGCGACAGTGGAAGAGGATGGTTAACCCAATGGAGAAAGAGCCAGAGAGAGGTTCAGTGAAGGTGTTGGCAATGGACGAGCTACCAGACATTTGTCCAATAGTAGATGTGTGGCATAAAAGGAAAAATTTGGGACAAGGTTATGTGGATGTCGGAGCCCAAATATGCGTCATAACACACTCATGCGTTGAGAAGATGGGTCTCACAGTGGCTGGGGTGTCAGGTTTTCGGATCAGATTGGCAAACCATCAAAAAGTAAAATGCTTGGGTGTTGTAAAGAGCTTAGAAGTGGAGGCATATGATGCAAAGGCAGTGGTTGATTTTCATGTGATGCCAGCAGGGTTGGGAGCATATCCTATTATACTGGGCAGACCATGGTTACGTGCAGTGGGAGCTGTTCAAGATTGGCAACATGGTACGATTAGCCTCTATGGAACGACAGGTACCAAGAAGATTTATAATATGGACACAAGGAAACGATTAGAGGAGATTTATGAAGATGAGGATGAGTCTAGTGATGAAGACTCTTCCACGGTGACAGATGAGGACAGTGATAGCACTACCAGCAGTGATGAGGATGCTGATGTTGCATTTCTTTTGATGGACAAAGAAATCCAGGAGATTGGCTTAGTTGCATTTGCGAATGAGGTTGAAGATGAAAGTGAAGGGCCTTATGAAGTGATTGAAGGGCTGATGCAAACCAAGGTTGAGTTGTCAAAGAAGCAGGAATTAATGACACAAATGATCGGTGGAGACCTCTCAGCTATGGAGAAGGAGATAAATTTGCACATGCAGGTTGATGCCAAAGTAATTGATGGTTTTCTTGATGCAAGGTTGATAAATTGATTAAGCCTTTTGATTGCAAGGAATGCAAGTGTTTTTGTGTGGGGATCCAGGTGGAATGAGGCATTACTATGGTGCTGCTGCTGAGAATGAATGCTCTAGCAGGCTAGGGGGTGTGGCAAATTATGTCAGGAGTGTTTTGTAGCAAGGGATTGCGCATATGTACATACACATGCATGGTGCATCAAATGAAGAATTGCCCATTTTCCAGAGCCAGGTGGTTACGTGGGGCCCACATGTGTACAGGTAGGACAGCATGTACATAGTGCATCGATTTTCACTATCACCAGTACCAGTATGTTTTTTCTACAATAATGAGGAGTTTATAGCGCATAAAACTTCTCGAGGAAGCTATCCGCGGGCCGACGACGTGAGGTCAGCAGGTGCGTCAGATGGCATCTAGTGGCGTCAGGAGGGCGAACAGAGTCAATACTTGCACGCGGAGAAGTACGCACACAACATGGGTGTTTGCTTGTGAGAATTATGCAGAAAGGTCATCACGAGGACCTTTTTTTGGGGCCACTTCACGTGGTGGCGAGATGCATTATTGGAAAAAAGCTGAGTGCCAGGTGTGCGAATGATGCAAAAAGGTGACAACTATGCACTGCGAGGTCAGTTTTTGGCCTGTTCGGGGTCCGTTTGAGATCATCTAAAAGGCCAAGGGTGCCCAAGTAATAAAGCTAAGTGTGGGAACTGAAAAAACAGAGAGAAGACCAGAAAAAACGTGGAGAAGAGAGGAGGAACAGCCGCAGGTGTGTTTTTGGGGTTTTTGGAGCTTGTTTTGGCCGTAAACTGCTCATCCGAGGTCGGATTTGAGCACTTTGACATTGTAGACTGGGGTTTTGGGCCGTTCCGGACGCGATGGCGCTGTCCATTTTGCCAAATTCCTCACTCTTTTCCTGCTGTTTTTCTGTGTAAGTTTCTCCTATGAGCGAAGTTTCTGCTCTAGTTTGTGATTGTATCTGGCTTATTTTACCCACATTGTGTGAGCTATTTGCCCATTGGTGTTGGCCCAAGATTAATTGTATCTAAACATCAGAAATTCTCCTCTTTTGAGCTGAGTTTTTTGGGTGTGTGTGTGTGTGTGTGTGTGTGTGTGGAGTGGGCAAGTGGATAGTCTCTCTCCTCTCACTCCAGAGGTGTGTTCCCTGTCTCGGCCAGGTGTGTTGTCTAAGCCGAGTGGTGCCCCATAGTGTGTGTGTGTATCTTCCCAAGAGTGTGTGTCGGGTCGTTATAGAGGCGCTGTGTGTGTTTTCATCCCGCTCACAGCGTGTCCGTCAGGGATCTGCAAGACCTTCCAACTTCAAACTCGCACATCTTTCACACCGAAGCTCCGTTTGATGAGCCGTTTGGACGGGCCTCAAGAGCATCTTGAACCCTACATTCCAAGGTACATTCCTAATATTTTGGACACTTTGGTCTGCCATCCCAATTATCCCAATTCGAAGGCCCCTTGGCTTAAAAAACCACTTTAGACATACATTTCTGCTTCCACTGGTCTGCCGAGGACTTTCCCACATGCTTTGGCTCGCTGCCATGCACCTGCTAGCATCCATAGCAATGCTTGTCACCCTTCCTTGCACGTACCAACTTTGGGTGCACCATCATTGCCCACCCCCCTTGTTGAACATTCGTGTTCAACCACACACATATTTATTGCACCTAAAAAAACTGCAACACCAAACCGGCGACCGAAAGCACTCCAAAACCTCAACTATATGTACAAAACCTAGCATATGCTACCCGCTACCTTTGTTCATGCGGGTTTCCCAACCCCCTGCTTTATCTGTCATCAAACGCCTGGGTCAAACACTTTACATTGGTCTCTTCCACCCACCTGTAACACCCTTGCATAAGGCGATAACAGGGCACATAGCCAATTGCATACCCAAATCGCCAACATCATACTTCTATTATTCCATGCATCCCATGGCAAACTATCCGCTTGCAACCAAGAACCTCCAAGAACATCCAATAGAGCACTATCGTGCTCAACCAAAAGCATACCTATTGTACACCAAAACGGCATAACCACACCACAACCTCTATGTACAATATATACATAGCTCCTACCGCTGCTGGCCCTCCTTTAGGCAGGTTGCCCAACCCCCTGCTTTATCCACTATCATCCACTAGGGTCAAACACCTGGCACTGGTCTTGTCCATCCTCAAGTAGCAATTCCCTGTAGTGTTGAACCCCAACACAAACACAATAGTGCATCCAAAGTGCACACAACATAGCCTCACTGCTCCACGCAGCCACTAGCATCCAAGCACTCAAAAGAGCACTATCCTGCTCACCACTTTGCCCAACGGCCACACCAACAGACATACTAGCATCGATGGACAAACCTGACCCTCCCACCCAACCATGTAAAGCTAGATCCTCGTCTAGCAAATCCTGTACCTGCTCAACAGCCCACTGCACAACTGCGTTTATCAACATCCCTTTCAACCACCATACGCAAACTCCTTTGAAAGTTCAAACAAGTCCACACCCTTGGACTCTTCTTCATGCTCAAAAGGACCACTCCGCTTAGCGGGCAACTCTTTCAACATTGGCACCTTGGTCGCCATTACTTCCATACTCACCTCCATACTTGCCTCTGTGGGCACCACCATACCAGTAGACTTTTTCTCTCCAAAACAAACTGCCAGCTGTAGAGGGACAGACCCTCATATCACCTGCATTCTGGTCAAAGCTTTTCCAGCCATCACCCGTGTCTCTTCATCCATCTCACCCACTGGGTCATCAAACCCCCAATCAACCTCATCATCTAAGCATACCTGCTCAAAAGAACCCGTATCCAAGGCATGTCTCGTGCAATCCATGGCTAGCTAGAACTGCTCTTCTTCTTTATGAGCGTCCAATATCTCTTGCATGCCATCTTCTTTGACCTGTTCTTCTTCTCTAGCCACAACAACTCTCTCCTTCTTGGGAAACCCTTGTATCTGATGTACAATCAAAGCACCTTACATAGCTACCTTGATGAGCATCATCATTAGCATGGTGCCGCATAGCACCCTCACCTGCATGTCTTTATTCTCAAGCTCCAACTGTTAGGAAATAAGACGTAGCTAAATAGATAATTGAGTAGATTACTTAATGGAGAGAGACAGATTTACATACACGAGATTATAGAGTAGAGAGTAGAGAGAGAGAGAGAGAGAGTACACACGATATACGTGGTTCACCCAATGTGGGCTACGTCCACGGGAAAGCAGCCACTCAATGGCTTTAGTACTTCAAAACAAGAAGTAGTTTACAAAGGGATTATACCCTTAATGGAGCTCCCGCCTTGCTTCACTCTCACCAGCTCACACTCACCTTGTTGCATCAACTTCACACTATGAAATGTGTGTAGAAATGGCCTCCTTTTATAGGCCAAAAGGGTTGTCCTCTCTTATGAGAGATAGCCATGTGTAGCCGCCCTTGTGCAAATAAGTCCAAATCGGACCCTCCAGTCCGCCCATGTGTGGCCGCCCTTGAGAAGACAAGTCCGCTTTTGAATTCGGCCACCGGCCATTGACTTCCGACCATCGGCCATCGGCCATTGACTACCGGCCACCAGCCAACCGACCGGTTGTTTTCCGACCACTTTCCGGCCGCCGTCCGGCCATAATATTCCGGCGAAAAAAAAAGTCTCGGGGGCCTCCGTCCCCGAGGCTTCTAAAGTTGCCCCTGATTCTTGTTCGTGAAAATTTTGGTTTCCGGTGAGTGATTTTCCTTCACGCACGATGGCTTCTCCTCATAATGAGGGCCTTACAAATGTGCGCTTTTACCACAGAAAATTACAAGGGTAAATCAGGCTCCATACTTAACAATCTCCCACTTGGAGACTGATCTCCAAACCAAACCTATGACTGCTTTCCATTCTGGCTTCTTATCCTTGAATGCCGATTGAAGATGAGCAAAAGCTCAACTTCTCCTTGTTGACCACCTTTGTAAACGTGTCTGCAGGATTTTCACTTGTATGCACCTTTCCTAGCTTTAGCTGTCCCTCTTCCAAACGAGTGCGTATGAAGTGATATCTCACCTCAATGTGCTTTGTCCTTGAATGAAAGGCTGAGTTCTTCACAAGATGGATAGCTCTTTGGCTATCACTGTACAAGACACAATTGTCTTGTTTGAATCCAAGATCTTCTAAGAATCTGTGAAGCCACAGAATTTCTTTGCTTGCCTTCGTCATTGCTACATACTCTGCTTCCGTGGTAGAAAGTGAAACCACTTTCTGTAGCTTTGAAGCCCAGCTTACTGCTGTGCCTCCAACTGTGAACACATAGCCAGTAGTGCTCCTTCGAGTATCTTTGTCACCTGCCATATCTGCATCAGCATACCCTTCTAGAAAAATATTAGTTCCTCCAAAATACAAAGCATTTGTTGTTGTCCCTTTTAGATACCTAAGTATCCACTTCACAGCTTGCCAATGCTCTTTACCTGGGTTGTCCATGAACCTACTCACAACTCCCACTGCATGTGCAATGTCTGGCCTTGTCTAGACCATAGCATACATTAGAGAACCTACCGTTGCAGCATATGGAACTTTAGACATATAGACTATCTCCTCTTGTGTCTTTGGACACATATCCTTCGTTAGTTTAAAATGACCAGCCAAAGGTGTAGAAACTGGTTTTGCATTTTGCATTGCAAACCTTTCTAGTACCTTCTTGATGTAATCTTCTTGAGATAGATTTATTGTCTTCTTCGTCCTGTCCCTTGATATTTTCATACCAAGTATCCTCTTTGCAGCACCTAAATCTTTCATTGAAAAATATTTGGACAGCTCCTCTTTTAGGTCTTTGATGTCCTGCATGTTAGCACTTGCAATCAACATGTCATCAACATACAACATTAGGATGATGAATTTCCCATCTCCCAAATTCTTCGTGTAGACGCAGTGATCCGAGTTGCATCTTGTGAATCCATGATCCAACATCCATCGATCAAACTTCAAGTACCATTGTCTTAATGCTTGCTTTAAACCATACAAGCTCTTCTTTAATCTGCAAACCATTTTCTCCTTACCTTTTACTTCATACCCCTTTGGTTGAAGCATGTAGATTTCCTCCTCTAAGTCACCGTGAGGGAATGCCGTATTTACATCCATTTGCTCGAGATTTAGATCATGAGCAGCCACAAGGCTTAAGACAAGCCTAATTGAGTTCATTTTTACAACAGGAGAAAATATTTCATTGAAGTCAATACCTTTCTTTTGAGAAAAACCTTTTACCACAAGCCTAAACTTGTACCTTTTCTTCCCACCTTCTTCTTCCTTTAGCTTGTACACCCATTTGTTTTGAAGTGCCCGCTTACCTTTAGGCAACTCAACCAACTCCCATGTTTGGTTGCGATGTAGTGAGTCCATCTCCACTTGCATGCTCTTCGTCCATTCTTCTTTGGATTCATGTTGCATAGCTTCTTCATATGATTCCGGCTCTCCAGAATATGAGATCAAGAGATGGTTGAAGGAAGGAACAAACCTTTCTAGAGGTCTACTTGCTCTTGTAGATCTTCGGGGAATAGGTTGAGGATCCTCATTTGGTTGACGTTGTTGCACATTGTCACCGTTTGTAGTCCTTGAGTCTTCACTGTCCTCAAGCTCCATGTACTCATCACCTGTTTCTTTTGTTTGTTTTCTTTCCAAGTAATCTTTGTACATATTTTGTTCGTTAAAAATTACATCCCTACTCCTTAAGATTTTACCATCTTCAGGATTCCATAGGCGATACCCAAAGTCTCCTTCTCCATAGCCAATGAAGAAACACTTTTTGGACTTTGCATCTAACTTTGATCTTAGGCTTCTATCTATGTGCATGAAAGCCTCACACCCAAATACTTTGAGAAATGCATAATTCAACGGTTTACCTGTCCATGCCTCTTCTGGAAGTCCCCCATGCAATGCCGTTGAGGGTGACCGATTGATTAAGTACACAGATGTACTTACAGCTTCTGCACAAAGCTCAAGCGGTAGGCCTGCATGTAGCCGCATGCTTCGTGCTCGTTCCATGATTGTCCTGTTCATCCTTTCCAAAATCCCATTTTGTTGAGGTGTCCTTGGGGTTGTCCTTTGCCTCCAAATGCCATTGCTAGCACAAAAGCTTTCAAAAGCTTGGCTGCAATATTCGCCTCCATTGTCGGATGTGAGGCATTTAACCTTGGTACCTGTTTCATTCTCCACAAAGGCTTTCCACCTTTGAAATATGGAAAATACATCGGATTTATTCTTCATGACATAAAACCATGTTTTTCTAGTCGCATCGTCTATGAATGTTACATAGTACAATGAGCCACCAAGTGATGGTGTACTTGCAGGACCCCAAACATCAGAATGAACCAACTCAAGTTTTTTATTTTTTCTTTCATTTCTTGATTTTTGATATTTTACCCTCTTTTGTTTACCATAAACACAATCTTCACAGAACTCTAAGTCCACTTCTTTCAAACCTGGTAGAATCTTCTTTGTTTGAAGGATTTGCATTCCTTTGGCACTCATATGCCCAAGTCGGTAGTACCACACCGCACTCTCAACTTCTGTAGTTGCTGCACAAGCTGAAGGTTGCGTGCTAACAGTACACAAGTAAAGTGTACCGACTTTTTCACCCTTGGCAACCACCAAAGATCCCTTTGAGATCTTCCACCGTTTGTTTCCGAATGCAATGTTGTGACCTTCATCATCCAATTGTCCTGTAGAGATCAAATTTTTGCGAAGAGAAGGAACATGCATAACATCTTTAAGCTTCCATTCATTTCCGTTAGCAGTTTTGACAGAAACTGTACCTTTGCCGACAATCTCACAAGCTTCATCATCTCCCAAGTATACATACCCAAAATTACCTTTGGTGTAGTCTTGGAAATGTTGCTTGTGTGGTGTCGCATGGAATGAAGCCCCGGAATCTACTATCCAGGAATTAGACACATTGTCTAATGAGAGAATTAGAGCATCTTGCTCTACTTTACCTGCCACATTGGCCTCCGATGTTGGCTTGTTGTCTTGAGACTCTGTCTCCTTCTTCTTCTTGGACCAGCAATCCTTCTTGACGTGGCCCTTCTTGCCACAGTTCCAACATTCAAGAACTGACTTTGTGTGTGACTTGCTCCGCCTTGAGCAATCGCGACCCTTTTGGTTTTTGAACCTCTCCTTAGGCCTTCCTCTTGTTTCCACTGATAGTGCAACACTTGATGATTCTCCTGTGCTTCTCCTTCGCATTTCCTCGCTTAGGAGAACACCCACAACATCATCAAACTTAAGAGTATTTGTGCCAGAGATAGAATTACTTACAGCCATCACAAGGCTGTCCCAACTATCCGGTAGAGATGATAGTATAAGGAGAGCTCGCACTTCGTCATCAAAATTGATTTTCACTGATCGAAGTTGGCTTATGTTTGTGTTAAAGTCATTTAGGTGTTCTGCAATTGAACCATTCTTTGCCATCTTTAGATTGAACAAGCGCTTCATAAGAAATACCTTATTGGATGCCGATGGTTTCTCGTAGAAGTCGTCAAGTGACTTCATCAAGTCCTCTGTGGTCTTCATCTCCGAAACATTGAAGGCCACCGTTGACGCCAATCTTAACCAGATTGTTCCCAGTGCCTTTCGATCAAGGACAATCCATGCTTCATTTGCCATAGTTGCGAGCTTCTTTGCAAGACCGACTAGTGGCAAATAGAGGTCCTTCTGGTAGAGATAGTCTTCAATTTGCATCTTCCAATGTTGGTAGTTTTTGCCATTGAACTTCTCAATCTTGAGCTTCCCTTCCTCCGCCATAACTCCTACTCAATTCAAGGAAATCTTTCCTTGAGCTAATTTAGCTACGAGCAAACCTTGCTCTGATACCAGTTGTTAGGAAATAAGACGTAGCTAAATAGATAATTGAGTAGATTACTTAATGGAGAGAGACAGATTTACATACAGGAGATTATAGAGTAGAGAGAGAGAGAGAGAGAGAGAGAGAGAGAGAGAGAGAGAGAGAGAGAGAGAGAGAGAGAGAGAGAGAGAGAGAGTACACACGATATACGTGGTTCACCCAATGTGGGCTACGTCCACGGAAAAGCAGCCACTCAATGGCTTTAGTACTTCAAAACAAGAAGTAGTTTACAAAGGGATTATACCCTTAATGGAGCTCTTGCCTTGCTTCACTCTCACCAGCTCACACTCACCTTGTTGCATCAACTTCACACTATGAAATGTGTGTAGAAATGGCCTCCTTTTATAGGGCAAAAGGGCTGCCCTCTCTTATGAGAGACAACCATGTGTAGCCACCCTTGTGCGAAGAAGTCCAAATCGGACCCTCCAATCCGCCCATGTGTGGCCGCCCTTGATAAGACAAGTCCGCTTTTGAATTCGGCCACCGGCCATTGACTTCCGACCACCGGCCATTGACTACCAACCACCGGCCAACCAACCGGTTGTTTTCCGACCACTTTCCGGCCGCCGTCCGGCCATAATATTCTGGCGAAAAGGAATATTCCGGCGAAAAAAAAAGTCTCGAGGGCCTCTGCCCCCGAGGCTTCTAAAGTTGCCCCTGATTCTTGTCCGTGAAAATTTTGGTTTCCGGTGAGTGATTTTCCTTCACGCACGATGGCTTCTCCTCATAATGGGGGCCTTACAAATGTGCGCTTTTACCACAGAAAATTACAAGGGTAAATCAGACTCCATACTTAACACCAATGCTATTACCTGCTCATCCTTTATAGTGGCAACCACCACATCTTCATGCATATAACAGGGTAACTTCACCTTTACCAACATAGACCCTTCGGATTCTGTCTCCCAGCTCGTATCTCTATCCTCATTACTCGTTTCCCAGAAGCTTGAACTTGTAGGCTTATCATTTTCACCATAGGCCGATTCGGTATTAGCATCATCATGCTGTAGATGGTCAAAAAAAGTTGGACCATCGTCGTGCCCACTTTCGTCATCCAACCCCAAGCTCTCGGCACCTACCATTTGTCCACGATCTGTTACCCTTTCATACAAGCACTCCACGAGAACAGGCTCCACCTCTTCAGGTTGCACTGGACACTTGACATTTTCTAACTCCTCTACACATATGCTCTCTTCAACAAAAGGCTCATCCTCGTTGACAAGCTCCTCCACAATCGGCATAGACACTTCACCAACAGGTAATTCCCAAGGAACAAAGTCAATCATTGGCCTTACTCTAATAGGCTCCACACTTTGCATCACTGGCACCATCCTCGACGAGCCCATAGAACAAACTCCTGCTTCAATAGACACACAATCTGCAGGCTTTAACAAGCCTAACTCCAGCTTTCTTTTCATTTTCCTGCTCTTCACCCTGGCAACTCTGACTGCCTCGGCATAAGTCTTTGTCTCTTCATCATCCACCTTATCTCGAACTCGAGGACACAAGAAAGCTAGGAATTTCTCCAGCTTGAAACCATCCGCTGAGGCGGTCCGGGGCGGGCAACAAGAAGAGCAACCTCTAGACACCCTTCAAGGCTCCCGTGCTGCTCAATGGGGCTGGGGCACAACACAACACAAACCAAAACAACAAACCCACAGCCAAATCCCAACTACACAAGGGGCACCACCTAGTTTAAGAGCGAACTAGGACGCAAAAGAGGAGAATCGTTAGAGCAACCCACAAACAAGCAAGGAATTTACACTAACTCTAACACCAATGGAACACTCTCACACACTAAGACACGAGAGAGAGAGAGAGAGAGAGAGAGAGAGAGAGAGAGAGAGAGAGAGAGAGAGAGAGAGAGAGAGAGAGAGAGTGCTCGGGCTGCTTTGAAACGTATCGGCAATGATCAAGCAAACACAACTATATATTTAAGAAAAAGAGAGAAAGGGGGAGGGGGTGCTCGTTGCATTAATACCTTCTTACAAATCTGTCATGACAAATCAAAGTGAGATTAGTATTTGTTCAACATAGCTTGCGTAAATTTCACCATAACACATCACAAAAAAAAGCCACCCCAATCACTGTCTTAAAGCCAGGGGAGTCCTCTCCACCCTGTCGCCCTCTTACAGTATGTGGGATTTATGGCTAGATTGATGACAACACCAGAGACAAGCTATCAAGAACTTAACAAAAAACACCAAGATACTTACGCATCATTGTTGTCCATTACTTCACGTTGGAAGGGAGACAAAGTATCCAAGCTTAGTCCAAATCCACCCTCCTTGATTCAGCAAATGTTGGGCTTACACTAGTAGGAGAAATGATAGATTTCCTACTCTCAATTGAATGATCACTCTCTCTCTTACAATGGCATAGAGTTCCCTTGCTAATCTCCTATTACAACACATGCACATGCATAAGACAATGAGCTTCCACTCAAGAGCTCCTTCTAGAGAGGTTGAGCTTGGCTTCTCAAGCTATAGCATAGTGCTCTTGCTTATGGCTCCCCTTTTTGTGCTAGCTACACCCTCCTTTTATAGCAATTTTGAAGGCTAGGGTTACTCCTCTAACCATGGTTGGGTTAGATTTTCAGCAATTTATCTAATTTCTTTTGCTTGGAATTATCAAGAAGTTGGTGGGGAAAGAGAGAGGAGAGAAATGGAGGTGATAGGACTTTTCATAGTGGGTTAGTGTTAGTAGAGTTAGTATTAATTTACAAATGGAATTGGATATTTACAATGGGAGTATCCATGTAGGATACAAATAAGGAAGAAAAACTCTTAAGAGGTAAGAAAAGGTGGATTTCTTACAAGGTTGATGCTCCAAGTGTCTTGAGTAGGGCCAATTTTGACGCTTGTTGACGGTCCACTAGCTTTGACGGTACATTTTTTCTCCACTCTTGACCTTCCTTGAGAGACAAGGTAATTGAAGCTGAGTAATCAACCACCATGATGCTGTCTTTTAAGAGAAGAGGCTGAATTTTGTGGTTTTTTTGAAAGATATGGGTAATTTGGAGGAGGAAAAATGAGACTAGGTGGTCAATTTTGGAATGGAATTGTGTGTGGGAGGTATGAGTTCACCATGGTTTCTCTTATTCTTCAAGGTTGAGGAGAAGGTGAGTAGTGTGCAGAGAGGAGTGGTGAGAGAGATGGGGATGATGAGTGGAGAAGTGTGTGTGAAAGAGGAAAATGATAAAGTGGAAGAGAGAGTGTGGCTGCATAGCATGGGAAAACTGGGGTCCACTAAAAAAATCATAGCTCACAGCTCGTAGCTCAAAAAAAAAAGAAAAAATTTGAGGCAAAAGTTCAGTCCACGAGCTACAACTTTTGTTTGTATCACCTTTTCAAATTCGGAGAGCAAGTGAACTTTAAAAATTCAGCAAAACCGACCATTTTTTTCCACTGCAAAGGTCCTTGTGGGGTCCTTCTTTGGATGATTCTTTTGAATACCTCCAAGAGTGAGCCCTCCATAGTGCATGTATGCATGCCACCTACCCTTGACCTTATTTGGTAGGTCTATAATTGAAGATATTGTTGAGATTAGGATATAAGTGAATAGTACAACTAAGAAAATCAAATATTGAGGGGTCTAAAAAATATGTACATGTCAAATATAAATAATATAAGTGGAAAAAATATAAAGGGGTCAAAAGAAATCTCTCTCATTATGAGGCTACCATAAAAAGATAAATATTTTTGGTGTTCTAGTTTTTTAGAAAAAAACAAAATAGATGTAGGAAGGGAAAAATCAAAATAGTGAAAAAATATACACATAAATAAAACTAGTTTTTTTGGATTTTTGTTGGGGTGGAGTTACACCAAATATAAGAGAAGCTTACATGAAAATATTTCTATATGGAATAAAGAGTATGAAAAATGGTAAGAAAAAATTGTGGTAATGGTGAGGCAATGTACAGAGTATAAATAACACACACCTAGGTAGAAATATTTAAATAAATACCAAAATAATTATGAAAAAATCTTTTATTTAGGCCCTATATATAAAGAAAATATTTACATACGCATGGGCCATAATATACTTATATTTATTTATTATTTATTTTTTTTGGCTCAACTAGCCCAATGACTAGCTAATTGAGGGTTTTTCAAGAAGATATGGGAAAAGTCCCGTGACTCACGCACGCCTATGTACACTGAAATGGTAGGGATAGCCACAGTGTTTGGGTGATTTTGGTAGGGTGAGGTAACTCACTGTGGTAATTACAAAGAGCCGAAAAACGGCTATCACCGCATTGACTACTCCAATGACAGCCACTAAATCCTTCCAGCTTGCTTCAAACTTTTCAACAAAAGCATCAAAATTTCCACTTACTTCTTGTCGCAGCTCTTTAATCTTTCCATCCGCTTCAGCAGCCGACACCACTTTTCAAAACCTGTGTAGAAACCACTCTTGAAAAGCAATCCAATCTTGCTTATCTGTAGCTTCCAGACCATCAAACCAGGCTTTTGCTTTACCTCGCAGCACCGACGGAAGTGTCTCCAGCTTTTCTTCATCACTCCACATTTGCAATGAGAGCATAAATAACTCAAAATCTGCTAGCCACACATCCGCATCTTCTTTACCACTGAAAATTGGGCCAACGGTCTGCCACATTTTTGCTTATAAACACATCACCAGGGAGCAATTAGTGTGTTCCTCAGTGGGGGCACCAGAACAAGGAGAGGGGGAAAGGGGAACACACCCGAGACACAAGTATTCTGCCTCGCTACAGCTCAGGATAAACACAACACCCCAATCCACTAGGATTCACCTTCAAAATCCTCTTTTCTGCTAGCAGACCACCGCCTACACACCTCTCGAGCCGATCACACTATATTAGATCACGATCAAACACATACGCACCGCATGACACACTTTGCAGCTTCCCTCGCACACCCAGAGCCTCTTTCTCTCTCTTTGCCACAAGACACCACTGGTTCGGTGGGGCACACTTGCCTACACTCACACCCGACATCGTGGACACGAGCACAAGAGCAGTAGGACAAAGGGGGGAAGGGAAAATGACACAAAAGATGCGGGCAATCCTTGCTTTCCTTTGCTGAGAACAACCTAGTACAAACAACCTCGTCAACACAATCTTGACGGACACAAAAAACTGATCACTACAATCCTCGTTGGTGCTGTGGCTGAGAATCGAACTTTCCTCCTTTTGCTTTCGCTGTCAAGGCACGTGATAACGGGAAAAAGAGCAGTGCAATCGGGTGGCCTCTGTACTCGTGCACACTCCACAAACCACGCCTCATGCAAACAAGCAAAGAACAAAACAAAGGGGGCACCACCCTAAATTAAGAGGTTTAGGGACCTCACACATAGTGCACATAGGCAAGTGAAACTTCTGGCATTATGATGGCATCAAAACATATGGCAAAACACATAGAAACGAAGCTTAGGGACCTTATGTAGCATATATATACACAAGACATCAGCTTAACAATACAACGGCATCTGATCATACATAACAAGGATATAGAGAAGCAAGCCAAGGATGGCATAATCCCTTGTCAAAAACAATCAACCCAGCAAGTAGGTATGATCCTACTAGAAACACATCAATACCTTAGAGAATGATGGTGAGGATGGTGGCCATGGAGCATGAGAGAAGACTCCTTATTTAGGTTTTAGGGCTAGTAATGTAGCATACTAGAGGGAGAGAGAGAGAGGGAGAGAGAGTAGAGCTCCATCCATAGCTCCTCGTTGTGAGCAATGTCGTCATAGCTTCATTGCTTGGTGAAGGGGGTGAAGTGTTGGTTTTGAGTGAGAGAAGGCCTCCTTAAATAGGTTTCTGAGAGGGTTTAGGATTAGGGATAAACATGCTTAAATCCGCTGATTGGGGTTACTTTTTGCTTAGGGTGGTCAACAGATTGAGGTCACCTGATATGTCACCATCAAGTTATTCCCTAGAGTGATGTGAGAGGGGAGGGTAAATGCTGATTTTTTCTGATTGTGACACATGGGGATAAGGCCTTGACCAGCATTTAAGAGCAGGTAAGGTGGCTGTCGAAACTGGAGGTTCTGCACATGTCAGGGGGGGACCTGCTGGGTCCTCCTGAATATCAAATTCTCAAAAAATCCTCAACCATGGCTTCTTTTGACATGTGTTCTTTGAAAAAACAGCATGTCTCTTTTCAACTCAAAAGTCTTTATCCCTGTTGACTCACCTTTACCATAAGATTTTTCCCTTTTCTCCTCCTGTAACTGCATTGTTGATGCCCAATCACTGCTTCTAGTAACAGTGAACTGTTACCTACCAAATACTTATGGTGCAGTAAAAAATATTTACCATGGGTAAAAAAAGTTACTGTAGGTAAAAAGTGATTTGTATTTACCATGTAGGTGAAAAATATTTACTGTAGGTAAAAAATATTAACTGTGGTAAAAAATATTTACTGTCGGTAAAAAAGTGAAAACGGAGTATGCTGTGCTGTGAGTCCACCCGAGCATCCTCGTGTAAATTTCACTAGAAATTCACACCTAGAATGGGATATTCAGTAAGATATAGATTGTAGGCATGCATAAGAGCTCGCTCCCACGCATCTTCTGTCCATGGCACTTTTTACTCTTTGGTGCTTGTGAAGTAGATTTTTCTTCTCTTTTGAGATCCCTTGGACTAGAGTACCCTCATCTCCCCAACAACTCACTGTGCCTTTATTGCATCTTCAGAAGGGGTCCTAAAAACCATGCATCATATAGCCCTCCCCCTTAAGCTAGAGGTATTTGATGCCTTTAGCTGTAGGTTGTGCTACAATAGGGTTCTCTTGAATACTTACCCACCTGGTACCAATTGAATTTGCCATGTTACTGCTTTCTTGGCTGATGCACCCTGTTTAGTCCTTTCTTATGAATAATTGTATCCATCCATGACTAACAACTGGTCTCCTAGACCCTTGAAAGCCATACCCCATCCATTGTCAATATCCGCTTTCACTGGTAGCATTCTCTTTTTTTCTTTTTTTCTTCTCTTTTTTCCTTCTCTTTTTTTTTTTTTTTTTGAAACGACTTTGTACATGATTGTTACCTTAGTTGGAGCTCGAATATGATGAGCTCTCCTCTGAACCATCCTTAGCATTGATTTCACCAGCATATGGCTGTGAAAGACGACATTGGTAGGCCTTCAATCGCCAACCATTTACCGGGGTCTGATGTACCTTACCATCTAGGTCACCTAGTTGGTAACTACCATTTGAGAACCTCTGTATCACTACAAAAGGGCCTTCCCACTTAAGCAAGAACTTACCATCCTTCCTGCGATCAAAGTGATTGTCGTATCTGAGCACTAAAGAACCTTCCTTGATACCTTTCTTGACAAGGTTGCGATTGAACTTCTTTCGTTTCTTCTCTGCCTGGGATGCATAGCACTACACTGCTGACTCTCGCTCTAGCCCTAACCTCTCCAAATCGATGATTCTTCCTTCCACCTTCTTCTCTTGACTATCCTCTTGATGTGCTTTTAGAACTCGGAGGCTCGCTAGCTCCACTTCTATAGGCAATAGTGCCTCTTGCCCGTAAACCAAGTGAAAAGGTGTATACCCCAAGGATGTTTTAAAGGATGTTCTGTAGGCCCAAAGTGCTGCATCTAGGTGTTTGTCCCATGCCTTAGGATGTAAATGCACTTGCTTAGTGATGATTTTACATATAAGACCATTTACCTTTTCCACAAGACCATTGCACTGAGGGTAGTATGGTGTAGAGTGCCTGCGCTTGATTTTTAACTTGCTCATCAATTGCCCGACTAAATCAGCTTGAAATCCCGGTCCCTTATCCGAGAGAATCTCCAAAGGTGTGCCAAAAGGGCAACAAAGGCATTCAAAAATGAAATCACTCACGTCCTTGGCTGTGATGGGCTTTGTGGGACGAGCTTCTGCCCATCTGGTCATGTACTCCACCCCCATAATGATGTATTCCTTCCCTGATTGAGTGCAAGGTAGTGGCCCTATTGCATCTATCCCCCATTTTTCAAATGGCCCATAGGTTTTGATTGGATGCTAATTTTCATGGGTAAGACGCCTTGGTCCAGCTTTTTGGCAAACCTCACATGTGCGGCACCAATGTTGTACATCTCGATGGAGGCTTGGCCACGTGAACCCTGCTTGTAAATTCTTTCTGCTAGTAATCTCTTGTGCAAAGTGGCCACCACACACACCTTCATGACAACTAAAGAAAATATCCTTTATCTCTTGGGATGCAGGAACTCTCCTTAAGACAGCATCTTTCCCTCTACAATACAAGTCCTCATTCACTAAGCTATAGCTGGTAGCCTTTTTTGCCAACCACCTACGTTCACTTTTACTCATACGAGAGGGTGCTTCACCATGCTGAAGAAAGTAAAGTAAATCATGCAGCTCCTCCTTTCCCTGGTATAAAGGACTTTTCACAAGGATAGCACCTACTATGAGAGTTTGTAGTTCTTCACCTGCTAAGCCATCTTCTTCTCGATTTTTTTCTCTAGGTACAAAGTGCACTCGAACTTCTTTAAAACCCTTCAACAAGGCCTTTGCTTCTGTCATCTTAACAGACAATTTGTCATTTTTACAGGCCCATACACCAACCATTTGCTTAACAATCAACATGGAGTCACAAAAAACATTTAGCTTTGTGATGCCCTGAAAAAGACAACATTGCAACCCTAAAACAAGGGCATGGTACTCAGCCTCATTGTTAGAATGAACTCTTTTAGATGAAACCCTTTTGCAAAGATCTTCTCCTTCTCTGGACCTAATATTACTATGCCTGCTGATGCCTTGTCTTTGGTCCTCTTGTAAGCCCCATCAAAATGACTTGCTGGCGAGGAGGCCGTCTTTGATTACAATTTCCTTGATAGCGTCGTGGATGGGGGCAATAATACATGCCGTGACCTACCTCTCCACAGTTGTAGCAAATGTACTCACGTGCTTGCCTTTGTTCTTCTTGTCTATTTCGTTCATTTCCTGGCTGGGGAGCCCTTACACCGTGAACCAGATTGATGGACAGGCTCTCTAGTTGATTGGTGATTTGTTGAAGTAATTCTTGTTGAGAGGACTCTTGGTCTGTAGCTCCTGTCCCTGCTACTACCCTTGCCGTAGGTTGAGCTAGCGGTGGAGGCTACATTCCCCCTTGTAGTTGAGCTTGGAATTTTAACTTCCTATCCTTCTCCCTTGCATAAGTCATAGCTTTATCAAAGGTATCTGGGAATTTACCTTTTACCTTTTCTCGAAGGATGGGGTAAAGCCCTGCCAGGAAACAGTCCTTCTTTAGGCATTCTGGCGCCCTTTCTCCTTCACCTAGTGATGCACACCATTTGTTCCACAGGTTGGAAAACTTTCCTTCATAGCTTCTATAGTCATTGGGTGATGTTTGGCGTAGCTCTAAGAGCTGTCTCCATATCTCCTCTGGAGGCTCATGGCGGCAAAATTCTTCGATGAAGGCCATCTTTAAGGACTCCCAGTCTCTTCTTTCTTCAGGTGCCAAAGTTTGATACCATAATTTTGCACCTTCCCTCAAGACCAAAGGAAAGGCCCTTAACTTAGTAGCTTCGTCATCCTTTCCCGATACCAGAAAGGCCATTTCCAAATTATCCAAAAAGTATGGAGCAACCTCCCCAGGCTTACCATAAAAACTAGGGAAGGCCATAAGTGAGAGAGTAAACAATTACACAAACAACTCCAATTTATTTTAAAATAGAGTATGGTAATTACAATTTGGAGCTTTAGCACAACTTAGCTCAAAATAGGATGAAGATCGACACATCAAAGGAATGGTAATAGTCTAGTAAGGGTAGAATGACAGGATGAGGAGAGCGCAAGATTTCCCCAAGTCTCTCGGCTCCAAACAACAGGGCTATTCTTTGCTGATAAAAGATTTTTTTATCAATACAAATATTCACACGGATATGACGCACAAAATGGAAAGGAAACATGTGGGGATCATCATTCTCATTATTGGCATCCATACTTACACACAAGAGCCTAGCTTAGTTGCACCACCTTGGGACCAATGAGCCTGATCAGCCACAAAAGTTCAGCACCTCGGATCACTTCGACTCTTCCTGATGCATCTGTGAAGACGTAAGGCGTGATGGAAACACTTTGTACAATGCTGAGCCTTTTAGCAAGCAACAATTGGATGCTATTACCATAATCAGCATGACGAATGAAAGTGACACCATTAATGTGCAGCACATCATCAACTAAGATAGTTTCCTTAGATTGAGATAACTTCTTGAAAATTAGCAGCAAAGGTAGGGCAGGGAGGTTTTTCACCCGGTCTCCAAAGCACTTTGGAAAATATCCAAAGTGATCTTCACACGGACAGGAGGTTGGCTTGGGATTGGTGGTGTCTGGATTCACAAAGTGCACTGGGAGCACTCGCAGACGGGCGGCAATCTTGTAGGCAAGCCTTCGCCTCTTTGCTTCAGGAGGATTTAGGGGTGAGAGTCGTAGTTGCAAGTTGGAGGTTGAAGTTGATTGCTCACTAGCCTTTTTCTTGCCTGTAGTGGTCATGTAATCCCTTATTAATGAGATTAAGCCAAATGTTACCTTACGCTTGAGCACGCACTGCGGCCTTGGGCCACTTAGGTGTAGAGGTGATCTTCCTCCTCTTAGTCGGCTCCTCTGGAAAGAGAGGTCTGGTGATGCTTTCTCTTCCCTTAATGTGTGTCACAGTAACTTCGTGTATGTTGACGTAGAATATTTCAAGCTCGTGTGCGTTGGAGGTTTCTGGAGCACTCATAGGTTGAGAGGAGAGGTATATCAAGCTCTTCTTCTTACTCTCCTTCGTTGGCGACGATCACGAGCAAGCATGTAGAAGAACTTACTTCTTGAATTTCAATGACACTGCAACCTGGTAACAAGACCTCGATGAAAGCTTTTAAGGCCTCTAAAGCCTCCTCCTCTTCTGTTCTCCAATTTGCAAACTCCTCACGTCATTCGTCCATGTTGTAGATTGCACATCTTCATTGCTTGTGGACTGAAGGTCTGTGTAGCCCTCCTCCGTGGGGGCACCAAAATGATAGCGGGAAAAAGAGCAGTGCAATCGGGTGGCCTCTGTACTCGTGCACACTTCACAAACCACGCCTCATGCAAACAAGCAAAGAACAAAACAAAGGGGGCACCACCCTAAATTAAGAGGTTTAGGGACCTCACACATAGTGCACATAGGCAAGTGAGACTTCTGGCATTATGATGGCATCAAAACATATGGAAAAACACATAGAAACGAAGCTTAGGGACCTTATGTAGCATATATATACACAAGACATCAGCTTAACAATACAACGACATCTGATCATACATAACAAGGATATAGAGAAGCAAGCCAAGGATGGCATAATCCCTTGTAAAAAACAATCAACCCAGCAAGTAGGTATGATCCTACTAGCAACACATCAATACCTTAGAGAATGATGGCGAGGATGGTGGCCATGGAGCATGAGAGAAGACTCCTTATTTAGGTTTTAGGGCTAGTAATGTAGCATACTAGAGGGAGAGAGAGAGAGAGGGAGAGAGAGTAGAGCTCCATCCATAGCTCCTCGTTGTGAGCAATGTCGTCATAGCTTCATTGCTTGGTGAAGGGGGTGAAGTGTTGGTTTTGAGTGAGAGAAGGCCTCCTTATATAGGTTTCTGAGAGGGTTTAGGATTAGGGATAAACATGCTTAAATCCGCTGATTGGGGTTACTTTTTGCTTAGGGTGGTCAACAGATTGAGGTCACCTGATATGTCACCATCAAGATATTCTCTAGAGTGATGTGAGAGGGGAGGGTAAATGTTGATTTTTTCTGATTGTGACACATGGGGATAAGGCCTTGACCAGCATTTAAGAGCAGGTAAGGTGGCTGTTGAAACTGGAGGTTCTGCACATGTCAGGGGGGGACCTGCTGGGTCCTCCTGAATATCAAATTCTCAAAAAATCCTCAACCATGGCTTCTTTTGACATGTGTTCTTTGAAAAAATCAGCATGTCTCTTTTCAACTCAAAAGTCTTTATCCTTGTTGACTCACCTTTACCATAAGATTTTTCCCTTTTCTCCTCCTGTAACTGCATTGTTGATGTCCAATCACTGCTTCTAGTAACAGTGAACTGTTACCTACCAAATACTTATGATGCAGTAAAAAATATTTACCATGGGTAAAAAAAAGTTACTGTAGGTAAAAGTGATTTGTATTTACCATGTAGGTGAAAAATATTTACTGTGGAAAAAAATATTTACTGTCGGTAAAAAAGTGAAAATGGAGTATGCTGTGCTGTGAGTCCACCCGAACATCCTCGTGTAAATTTCACTAGAAATTCACACCTAAAATGGGCTATTCTGTAAGATATAGATTGTAGGCATGCATAAGAGGTCGTTCCAACGTATCTTCTGTCCATGGCACTTTTTACTCTTTGGTGCTTGTGAAGTAGATTTTTCTTCTCTTTCGAAATCCCTTGGACTAAAGTATCTTCATCTCCCCAACAACTGACTGTGCTTTTATTGCATCTTCAGAAGGGGTCCTAAAAACCATGCATCAGCACGCACGCATGCAAGTGAGCTCCTTTCCTTTCGAGCTCTCATCACCCGAAAGCTCTTTCTTCGAGAGTCGCCCCTTAGCCTTGCCTCGCCCTCCACCAAGCGTGTGAAGGAGAAGACCATCTTCCGACGTTTGCCTTGTTGCTTCGCAAAAAAAACCCTTGCTTCTTCTCCCTTCTCTCTTCCCAGCCAAAAACCCAAAAAAACCCCTTTCTTTTTACTTCCCCAAGGGGGCAACGACGGCGTCGTCGTTGCCCTCCTTCCTTTTCCAACCCAAGTCAAAGGAGGAAAAATATCCCCTTTTGTTGGAAGATGTGGCTGAGCCCTTTCTTTCCTTTACTTCTTCTTTTTTCACATGCAAAAAACTTCTTTTTGTTTGGCAACATGGCCGGCGCCATTCCCTTTGAGTTTCACTTAAACCTCTTTTCCTTCCCAACTTAACCCTTTAAGTTCACAATTGCTTTTCTTAGTCCAACCACCCTTTTTTCCTCAAGAGGACTTAGAGTGCTTGGTTCGCACACCGTCGGTGCTCCATGTGCCCGAGTTCGCTAAACCCCTCCATGTGCCCGAGTTCGCTAAACCCCTCTTTTGCCAAGCTACCCCTTGTCAGTTTCAAACCCGGAGAACTTTGTTGCATTCTGACCACTTTACACCTTTTAACGGCAAAACACAAAAGTGGAAAAAAAATTAAGTTCGCTCCCTTGCCGCGATTGTTTGTCGACTTGAAGTGGACACATCTCAATGCCCTTGCTTCGATTGGCGAGCCGCAAATTTTGGATGATTTTCATGTCGCATGAAACCTTCCAGAACCTTGGCGAGCTTAAAAATATCCTTTTCAGCATGCCTACCAATGGGGCACGACGAGCACATACTCGACCCCCGGTAAATATTATGTAAACCATAACTTGTCCGTCTAGGCTCCAAAGGGCAATCCGAAAAGACCGGCATGCTCCACAACTTGAGCTTTACACATCTGCTTGCGCATTCTAGCTTGGGCCACCTGTCCCCATCTCGCGTGCCCGTCGAGGATCGCAAGACCTTCCAACTTCAAACTGGCACATCTTTCACACCGAAGCTCCGTTTGATGAGCCGTTTGGACGGGCCTCAAGAGCATCTTGAACCCTACATTCCAAGGTACATTCCCAACATTTTGGACACTTTGGTTTGCCATCCCAATTATCCCAATTCGAAGGCCCCTTGGCTTAAAAAACCACTTTAGACATACATTTCCGCTGACACTGGTCTGCCGAGGACTTTCCCACCTGCTTTGGCTCGCTGGCATGCACCTGCTAGCATCCATAGCAATGCTTGTCACCCTTCCTTGCACGTACCAACTTTGGGTGCACCAACGCCTTCGAGCATAAAAAACACGTTCCATCTGTTGTGACTCAGTTTCCTCTTGTGAAATCATAGCTGTATCATGACCAGCATTACGTCGTTCTTGACGTTGAAAGTATTCAATTAAAGACATGCAGGCTTGGTCAAAATCAACACCATCTTTATTAGAGAGAATAGTAACAATGTTATCATAAGAGGAGTCCTTGACCGTATCAAGGAGAAGTGTAATCAGTTGCTTTTGTGGAACAGGATTACCGGTAGCAGCAAGTTGATTAATAATAGATTTGAAAGACTCAATATGTCCCGTCATGGTAGTACCAACTTCATATTGTAGTTTATTAAGCAACCCTCTCAAATAAAGTATTTCTGTAAGAGATTTCTTCTGAAAGTTTGCAATAAGGTACTTCCATACGTCGTGGGAAGTAGGCAGTTCATACATATCAAGCAAATTCCCGGAGTCCTTCATTTGCACTGCTTCCTTGTAACATGAAGGCTCATTGCAATCAGTCAACATGACATAGTTCATAGATGGAACAAATTTATCAGGAGGTCGCGTGACACGTCTAGATCTATGCACAATAGGTGGCTCAGGCTCATCAGCCACAACCTGTGGTTCCACTCTATCCTGTCCTTGCTCCTCTTGAGCCCTGACATTTTGTCTTGCACGTGCAGGTCCATCTTCTTAGAAGACAACTCTTCTAATCTCCTCAACCCTCTCTGGTTTAGAATGATATTTGGATTCATTAAGTGAACATCATTGCTGCGGACAACCTTTCTGGATTCGGGATCCCAAAGTCTGTACCCCATCTCACCAGAATTACCATAGCCTAGAAAGATGCACTTTCTACTCTTTGGCTCAAGTTTGTTCCTAAATTCCTTTGGAACGTGAGTATATGCCTCACAGCCAAAGACTCTGAGATGCTTGTATGAGGGCATTTTGCCTGACCATACCATCTCTGGCACTGAATCCTTCTGCAAAACCTTGCTAGGAGATCTATTTACAAGATGAACAGCTGTTGATACAGCTTCAGCCCAAAACCCATTTGGCAGCTGTGCATTAGACAACATACTTCTGACCTTCTCTTGTATGGTCCTATTCATCCTCTCAGCAACACCATTTTGAGGAGGATTGTAAGGAGCAGTAAGTTCACGTTTTATACCTTTTGACTTACAAAAGTCCTTAAAGGCCTTTGAAACATACTCTCCACCATTGTCAGTGCGTAAGCATTTAAGCTTCTTGCCACTTCTCGCATTTAAGCTTCTTGTCACAAACGTTTTGAAAACACTAAACGCTTCATCCTTGTGCTTGAGAAAGTAAACCCATACTTTCCTCGAGTAATCATCTATAAATGTCATAAAGTAAGAAGCTCCCCCTAGAGATAGGTTAGGCATAGGTCCACACAAATCACTATGAACAAGTGCCAACTGTGTATCTCTTCTACTGCTTCTATGCTTATGTGGCTGCTGTGTTTGCTTACCATACAGACATTGTTCACAGAATTCAAAATCATTAAATGAAAAGCCAGGCAAATAACCAGAACGAGACAAGATTTCCATTCCCTTCTTGGACATATGTCCTAACCGGCTATGCCACAAAGAAACGTTCGGCTGCTCAATTACATTGATTACATTTTTAGAGACATTTGATACATAAATCATGTAAAGTCCTCCAGACTTTACTCCATGTGCTACTGTCATAGAACCCTTGGATATCTTCCACATGTTCTGTCCAAAAGTGGTGACATAGCCAGCATCATCAAGTAAACCTGTGCTGATCAAGATCTTTGTAATTGCGGGAACATGTCTCACATTCTTCAGCGTGAAAGAAGAGCCATTCTGAAACTTCAATTGAACATCTCCAACACCTAAGATCTCACATGTTTGCCCATTGCCTAGCCGAACATGATCTTTAGTGGTCACATAAGAAGTAAACCACTCCTTGTTTGGAGACACACGAAGTGATGCCCCTGAGTCTATAATCCAGTCACTCAGTGCATTTCCATCAGATGCTGTAAGAAGAGCTGAGTTTATTGTATTCTTCAAGAAGTAGATGTCTCCTGACACTAGACTATCATCCTTTGCAACAGTGTTTGTCACATTTATTTCTTGGATCTTCAATGAGGACTTGTTCTTCTCACCATGGTCTTCAGCTTTCTCTTTGCCTTTTTCCGCTTTCCATTCTTTGCAGTCTCTTTTCATGTGACCCTTCTTGCCACAATGGTAGAATTCTATGTCACTCTTGCCTTTAGCACCGCGGGACTTGCTACGAGACTGATTCCTCTTTCCACCTTTGTACTTTTCTTTGGTCCTTCCCCTGACAACTAAGGCTGTTCCTTTGCCTTTGTCCATTGTCTTTCTATTGGTTTCTTCAGTAAGCAGACTTCCTTCTACACCTGCTATGTTCAAACCATCTGGAGGTGCAGAATTACTCAAAGCTGTGCGAAAAGTGTCCCAACTTTTTGGCAATGTGATCAACAGGAACATAGCTCTAACAGGTTCATCAAACTTGACACCTTGAGCTGACAACTGACTATAGATTGGGTTGAATTCATTCAGATGATTGGACATAGGTGTCCCTTCTTTCATCTTCAAGTCAACAAGCTTCTTAAGCCAGTATACCTGTGAAGCTGCACTCTGCTTCTCATAAAGATCACTCAGCTTTAACCATGCTTGATAAGCCGACATCTCGTCTGCTACATTGAAGTAAACGCTTTCTGCCAAAGTCAGCATAATGGTAGAAAGTGCCAATTCATCCATTTCGCTCCATTCATCTTCGTCCATATCTTCTGGTTTTATCTCCTTGAGCTTTATAGGTTTTATCTGCTTCTTTTGTACCAACACGTGCCAAATCTGCTTCTTCCACAATGGGAAATTGGTTCCATCCACCTTCTTGATATTGTAAAGAGCAGTGTCCTGTGATCCAGCCATAGCTACACTTCACAGTAGTTTACTTTTCTGGGAAAAATTCGGTAGAGTTTCCCCTGTAAACTGACCTCTGAACCAATATCAACCTGTCAAATGAACCAAGAAAGCTTCAGATTCTGCAGAAATTTTGGCAGAGTCTCCTTTGTAAAATGGCTCTGGTGTACTAAAAACAGACCAAAAAACATCTCAAAAAACACTTTCTCTCTGACACTGTAAGCTGCGGGTAAACCTGTCCTGCACATGTACTGTCTCTCACTGTCCTGTCACTGTCCTATAAGCATAGACTGCGACAATGCCTCAACAGCAGTAAAGCAAAGATGCAATCCCAACTATCTAACTCACAGTCAATACATCCTAGTTGCCTATCTAAGGGTGCTCGAGGGATCGCTCCAAGACCTGTATCACCAAAAGGATTGCAACATTCGAGAATCCCCCAGCTCAATAAAACCTCACTCGACCCTCAACAAAGGCTGCAGTAAATCTGACAGTACATAGACTTCCCACAAAGTCATACATCCACAAATTTCCCACTGTATGCTGTAACCGCTGCGGCGGTTGTTTGTTGCGTGACTCACAGCCAGCAAACCCTCAACATACATACATCATCTCTGACAATACATCCCATGTGGAAGTACCTGCAATGTCAGGATGAAATCTGGAATATCAAGCAGCAAACACAAGCTACCTGAAGAACTAGTGGATGTCGCCTACAATCTGTGTGTAGATGCGCCCGTGTCGTATGTGACACGCCTCCAAGAACTGTGAGCCGTCCTTCGATGTGTAGACAACCACAAATCAACACTCTGGGAGTGTCGATATCCTCAAAACCTGCAGTCGTAGGCCGAAAAACCCAAATTTGCAGAGTCGGATCTGCACCCGTCGAGACCACGTAGTCGAAAATGGCCTGTGCAGACCTTTGTCGAAGCCGAACGGTGGCCGAGATGACCTCACAGGAGTTGGGGCCGTTTCTTCGCCTATCGAATTTCACTCCAATATGAGCTGGTGACTCTAGCCTCCTGCAGTGCTACCCCGAGCCTCGATCTGAGCTCTGATACCAGTTGAAGGAGTACGAGCAGAAGTGCGATGCGAGAGAGAGTGCGAGAAGAAGAGCACGACGATATGATGAACTCGCTCTACTGTAATGTGTAGAGCATAGTGAGTTCTTATTAGGTTTTAACAAAAGAATATGTGTACATACCTGGCGGCCCACCCACTTACCTGGGCGACCACATTGGGCTTTATACCCCAACAAGTCTACTACATTGTATCACAAGGAAATACAAGAGCTAGCTGCTACTAGAGATGTAATTTTAGATTGGAAAATGGATCAATGTAAAAAAAGAGATATCTATGTAGACAATGGGTGGTCGCAAATGGGAAAGACTCGTCCAAATCCTTTTATAGAAAACTTAGGTACAAAAGAAAAAGGCAGAATCTGTCAGATCTACACAATGGCAATCGGCCTCCTCTAACCAAGGGAACTGAAATTTTGGATATGGCTACCCAGTATTATAGTGCTCCGCTTAATGTAAGCTCAGATGTATCTTCTAAAAGAATAAGTGCTATTGACTCTCTCTTGATTGCAGTCCCTCCGTGCATTGAGGTTGCAAAAGCTAATAGCTTGGAGCAACCACTAAATGATGCAGAGTTGGAATATGCGTTGAGAAAATTACCAAATGAAAAATGTCATGGCATCTATCCAAGGAATTTATGCAGTCCTTTTGGTTAGAATTGAAAGGAATAGTGTGCCCATTGACGAATGCAATTTGGATGTCTCAATGCATGGATCCTACCCTAAAGCAGGGAATCATAAAGCTGATCCCTAAGAACACCTTCCCTAAAACTATGGCTTATTGGAGGTCCATCACCATGATGGGGATTCTTTACAAAATACTTGCTAAATCTATTGCTACCAGAATAGCACTTGAGCTGCAAAAACAAATTCACCCTACCCATATTTGCTTCATTGGTGGCATATCTATTTATGATAACATACTCACACTTCAACTAGGTATAGAGCATGCTATAAATTCTAAGCAGTACATGGTTTTGTTTCAAAATGATTTTGTCAAGGCTTTTGACACAGTGCAATGGGATTTTGTGCGAAGTGTACTAAAGAAGATGGGTTCTTGCAGCAGAATAAGCAACTTCATCAACTTGTTGATGTAGCAGGTCTTTTCTAGAAATTTTATTGATGGTAGACTCTTTGAGAAGGTGAGTACTGCAAGATATGTTAGGAAAGGATGTCCTATCAGTCCACTTTGTTTTTCTGTTGCAACTCACCCTTTGTATTCTTACTTGGGTGCCCTGGCTGTAAATGGGCACCTGCAAACTCTTTATCTGGGCTCTAAACAAGTAACAGGTAAAGGACTTGCAAATGACACCTTTGTGTTTCTCAAAGCAAACAATATCAATGTATTGCGATGTATAAAAGTACTAGACTTATATGCATTAGCAGCTATATTAAATCTAAATTTAACCAAATTTGCCTTCATTGATATTTTAGACAAGGAATTTGATGCTCTAATCTAGTCTGGGAAGAGGTACCCAAAAGGCCATGTATTTAGACAGTTGGGATACCCCATTGGAGTGGGTGTGTCTCAAACCCAGTTGCAACAATGGGTAGTGGAGAAGGTGCAAGCCAAAATTGCAGTTTGGTACTGTGATGAATGGCTCCTGTATGTCAGATTAAGAATACTCCAATCTATCTTCATCCCTTACATGTTGTACTACTTGGCTTTGTTGGACTCGTTCGACAAAATGTTACAAAAATGTACAACAACCATGTCTAGGTTCTTGTGGAGGATTCATTCTGCCTCTATTGCCTTGATTGCCATGGATAAATTGGCCTTCCCATACACATTGGGTGGTCTGCACATTCTGAATATGAAATGCCATGCCCAAGCAAGCATGGCTTGCCTTATAAAGCACATGTTTGATAATGATACTGATTGGTCAGTATGCTTGTGGAAATTTATTGATACAGCTCTAGTGTACTTTCATGGGGTTTGGCATATGAATGTTTGGGATAAATTGTTTTCAGATGCTTCATTAAAAAATGGGTTTGATATCTCCAATATGCTTATAAAATCATGGAAAAGTAGCTGCTCTGTTTTGCATTGGGAAGGTAGAATCAGGTACACTGGTAATTCTTTGGATGTTGAAAATGTATTTCGGAACTTTTTGTTTAAAGTTCCTCCAACCAAATTACTGGAAAAACCTACTATTACCCTATTCAAAAAGGGTATTGTTCAAATTAATCAAATGCTAGACTCTAACCTTAAGTTGAAACTATTTTCTACAACCAGACGACAATACAAATGTGGAGTCAGGTTCATAGGACTATTGCACCAGCTCGGAGCACATGTATTTAGCCTACGTGTTTTTGGCCAGCCAAACTTGGAAGACAGACATAGAGACGAGACTTTCCCAGGATGTACGACCAGCTGGTAGAAATCATCTTCTGTAATACTTTACTCATCTTCTTTACCAGGTTCTTGTGTTGATGGAAGATGTAATAAATAGTGGGGATTACATGTGCACAATAAATTCTGGTTGAATGTATTATCTGCTATACGGTTATTTCCAAACCAGTTCAAGTTCAAAGTCTTCTTATGGAAAGTATGTACAGGGGTGTTGCCTACAGCTTGTAATGTTTAAAAAAGGGATTTACAGATGGGAAGTGCAACATTTGTAAGGGTAATGAGACTGTTAGACATGTTTTTTGGCATTGTAAAATAGTTGTAGAGTGGTGGAAATGGGCTGAATATATGTGGTCTACATCCTAGGGAGTTCAAATCACAAAGTTCAAGTAGACTCTCTCCACGATGAACACACACCATGACCATGCCCTTGAATTTGCAGTACAATCATTCAGAGTTTGGTTTTTGTGGTTTATATGGTCAATGAGGAATATGGATACATTTGACAATAACAAAGGATTAAGCAGACAGTGCCTATGTCAGTCATCAGAGACAGAATCCTAGAGGATATAGTTTCTTGGCAAGATGGAGCCCTGAAGGAAAGGGTGCTCCAAGTCATCCATAGGTTGAAGGTGTTATCCCTAAGGGAATGGATAGAATGGAACTCCTCACCACGATGTTTTGATGTAAGATAATGCAATTTAGAACAAAGGAATTCCACACACACACACACACACACACACACATACACAGAGAGAGAGAGAGAGAGAGAGAGAGAGAGAGAGAGAGAGAGAGAGAGAGAGAGAGAGAGAGAGAGAGAGAGAGAGAGAGAGAGAGAGAGAGAGAGAGAGAGAGAGAGAGAGAGAGAGAGAGAGAGAGAGAGAGAGAGAGAGAGTGAAAGTGAGAGAGAGGAAAAGAGAGAGAGAGAGAGAGAGAGAGAGAGAGAGAGAGAGAGAGAGAGAGAGAGAGAGAGAGAGAGAGAGAGAGAGAAGAGAGAGAGAGAGAGAGAGAGAGAGAGAGAGAGAGAGAGAGGGGGGGGGGGGGGGGGGGGGGGGGGGGGGGGATAGAGAGAGCGAGGGAGAGACTGAGAAAGTGAGAGAGAGCCTGAGAGACATAGAGGGAGAGTGAGGAATAGAGGGAGAGGGGAGAGGGAAAGAGAGAGGGAGGGAGAGATAGAGAAAGTGAGAGAGAGGGGGGAGAGAGATAGAGAAAGAGGGAGAGAAATGGACACACAGAGAGAGAGAGAGAGAGAGAGAGAGAGAGAGAGAGAGAGAGAGAGAGAGAGAGAGAGAGAGAGAGAGAGAGAGAGAGAGAGAGAGAGAGAGAGAGAGAGAGAGAGAGAGTTTAAACTATTATCAATATACATAACACGTGAGAAAAAAATACAAAGACCAAGGTCTACAGTTCAAAGTATCAAATCATGTATTCCTTTCGACTCAAAATCCAAACAAATACATCTTTGTATCAGGCCATAATAGGGTAAGAAGGTCCTGATTAGTGTGACAGTATAAGTGAACATCATTCCAAGTTCTCAAACAGCAGCCTACATCCACAGTAAGAAAACAAACTGTTCGTTAGTTTTCAAACCGCATAACAGGTAACTGGTGTGACCTAGTTGTCATCCATGTCACCTTGGTACTAACTTAAGAAGAAAACTATGTTGTTTAAATGAAAATGATGTGTAATAGCCTTTTTAAAGGCCGTGAATTCTAGAAACAAATCATCAAAGTGTTAGGTTAAATTTTTCAAAATGTACAGTATTCCTTCCAATTCAAAGTTTAATATCAAAATTCAAATGTGAAATAGAGCCGAAAAATTTCCTTAATTGACATTCATAATCAGCTAAAGAAGCTCATACTTCCTTAACCCCATCAGTTTCCAAAAGATTTTCTTTAAAACATTAACTCAATGTATTTATTGAAGTCAAAGTTCTATGTAAACCTTTCTTTGTTCTGCAGAATAAAAGAGTTTTTTAGTTATATCTTCCTCAAGGTAATTACCACCGAATAGCCAATTGGGTTAAATTTATGTGAGATCCAAGTCTAGGCCGATAAAAAAGCCCATACAACCCAGATGAAGAGCAAACATAAAATCAAACGGAATTTAGAGAATATTTCAAGGACAAGCACTAGAAAAAATACTTTTTCGATCAATAGTGTGAGCCCATTCTGCAAACACCATTAGAACCAATCACTCATTATTCCATACCAGATAAACCAGTGGAAAGCCCATCAGCTTCCCAACCATATACAAGTAGATAAAAGGTTTATAAAAATTATACTGAGGAGAAGTGGAAAGCCAATTAATACCAGCAAAAAAGACCAGATATAGGGCTATCCACACTATATCCTGGGACGAATACTTTACAATAGTCTTATATACCATACAGAGCATAAGAGAAAGCCCATAGGTGGTTTATACCAACACATAATGATCGGATATATGGTCATACCCAAACAAATTCGGGGCCTAAAAACTGTATATTAGTCCTAGATACAGCATCATTGAAAAAATAAATCCCAGCTCTACATAATTGATGCTGGTAAACTGAGTAACATGTAAGAAAGACTGTAATACTCACCTCCAAGCCAGAAGTATTTTCCCAAATAGTCCAGTTTGTAGTCAAACTTCACATGACCGAAAAAGCTAGAACTAGAGGAGCATCAGTAAGAGACTCCCGTTGGTATGTGATGGCGGGAAAAAGAGCAGTGCAATCGGGTGGCCTCTGTACTCGTGCACACTCCACAAACCACGCCTCATGCAAACAAGCAAAGAACAAAACAAAGGGGGCACCACCCTAAATTAAGAGGTTTAGGGACCTCACACATAGTGCACATAGGCAAGTGAGACTTCTGGCATTATGATGGCATCAAAACATATGGCAAAACACATAGAAAGCTTAGGGACCTTATGTAGCATATATATACACAAGACATCAGCTTAACAATACAACGGTATCTGATCATACATAACAAGGATATAGAGAAGCAAGCCAAGGATGGCATAATCCCTTGTCAAAAACAATCAACCCAGCAAGTAGGTATGATCCTACTAGCAACACATCAATACCTTAGAGAATGATGGTGAGGATGGTGGCCATGGAGCATGAGAGAAGACTCCTTATTTAGGTTTTAGGGCTAGTAATGTAACATACTAGAGGGAGAGAGAGTAGAGCTCCATCCATAGCTCCTCGTTGTGAGCAATGTCGTCATAGCTTCGTTGGTTGGTGAAGTGGGTGAAGTGTTGGTTTTGAGTGAAAGAAGGCCTCCTTATATAGGTTTCTGAGAGGGTTTAGGATTAGGGATAAACATGCTTAAATCTGCTGATTGGGGTTACTTTTTGCTTAGGGTGGTCAACAGATTGAGGTCACCTGATATGTCACCATCAAGATATTCTCTAGAGTGATGTGAGAGGGGAGGGTAAATGCTGATTTTTTTGATTGTGACACATGGGGATAAGGCCTTGACCAGCATTTAAGAGCAGGTAAGGTGGCTGTTGAAACTGGAGGTTCTGCACATGTCACGGGGGGACCTGCGGGGGGGAGGTGGCAGCTGTGGGTCCTCCTGAATATCAAATTCTCAAAAAATCCTCAACCATGGCTTCTTTTGACATGTGTTCTTTGAAAAAATCAGCATGTCTCTTTTCAACTCAAAAGTCTTTATTCTTGTTGACTCACCTTTACCATAAGATTTTCCCCTTTTCTCCTCCTGTAACTGCATTGTTGATGCCCAATCACTGCTTCTAGTAACAGTGAACTGTTACCTACCAAATACTTATGGTGCAGTAAAAAATATTTACCATGGGTAAAAAAGTTACTGTAGGTAAAAAGTGATTTGTATTTACCATGTAGGTGAAAAATATTTACTGTAGGTAAAAAATATTTACTGTGGTAAAAAAGTGAAAACGGAGTATGCTGTGCTGTGAGTCCACACGAACATCCTCCTGTAAATTTCACTAGTAGCCCATTCACACCTAGAATGGGCTATTCTGTAAGATATAGGTTGTAGGCATGCATAAGAGCTTGTTCCCACGTATCTTCTGTCCATGGCACTTTTTACTCTTTGGTGCTTGTGAAGTAGATTTTTCTTCTCTTTCGAGATCCCTTGGACTAGAGTATCCTCATCTCCCCAACAACTGACTGTGCCTTTTATTGCATCTTCAGAAGGGGTCCTAAAAACCATGCATCATATAGCCCTCCCCCTTAAGCTAGAGGTATTTTATGCCTGTAGCTGTACGTTGTGCTACAATAGGGTTCTCTTGAATACTTACCTACCTGGTACCAATTGAATTTGCCATGTTACTGCTTTCTTGGATGATGCACCCTATTTAGTCCTTTCTGATGAATAATTGTATCCATCCATGACTAACAACTAGTCTCCTAGACCCTTGAAAGCCATACCCCATCCATTGTCAATATCCGCTTTCACTGGTAGCATTCTCTCTTTTTTTTTTTTGAAACGACTATGTCCATGATTGTTACCTTAGTTGGAGCTCGAATATGATGAGCTCTCCTCTGAACCATCCTTAGCATTGATTTCACCAGCATATGGCTGTGAAAGACGACATTGGTAGGCCTTCAATCGCCAACCATTTACCGGGGTCTGATGTACCTTACCATCTAGGTCACCTAGTTGGTAACTACCATTTGAGAACCTCTGTATCACTACAAAAGGGCCTTCCCACTTAAGCAAGAACTTACCATCCTTCCTGCGATCAAAGCGATTGTCGTATCTGAGCACTAAAGAACCTTCCTTGATACCTTTCTTGACAAGGTTGCGATTGAACTTCTTTCATTTCTTCTCTGCCTGGGCTGCATAGTACTTCACTGTTGACTCTCGATCTAGCCCTAACCTCTCCAAATCGATGATTCTTCCTTCCACCTGCTTCTCTTGACTATCCTCTTGATGTGCTTTTAGAACTCGGAGGCTCGCTAGCTCCACTTCTATAGGCAATAGTGCCTCTTGCCCGTAAACCAAGTGAAAAGGTGTATACCCCAAGGATGTTTTAAAGGATGTTCTATAGGCCCAAAGTGCTGCATCTAGGTGTTTGTCCCATGCCTTAGGATGTAAATGCACTTGCTTAGTGATGATTTTACATATAAGACCATTTACCTTTTCCACAAGACCATTGCACTGAGGGTAGTATGGTGTAGAGTGCCTGCGCTTGATTTTTAACTTGCTCATCAATTGCCCGACTAAATCAACTCGAAATCCCGGTCCCCTATCCGAGAGAATCTCCAAAGGTGTGCCAAAACGGCAACAAAGGCATTCAAAAATGAAATCACTCACGTCCTTGGCTGTGATACGCTTTGTGGGACGAGCTTCTGCCCATCTGGTCATGTACTCCACCCCCATAATGATGTATTCCTTCCCTGATTGAGTGCAAGGTAGTGGCCCTATTGCATCTATCCCCCATTTTTCAAATGGCCCATAGGTTTTGATTGGATGCTGATTTTCATGGGTAAGACGCCTTGGTCTAGCTTTTTGGCAAACCTCACATGTGTGGCACCAATGTTGTACATCTCCATGGAGGCTTGGCCACGTGAACCCTTCTTGTAAAATCTTTCAGCTAGTAATCTCTTATGCAAAGTGGCTACCACACACACCTTCATGACAACTAAACAAAATATCCTTTATCTCTTGGGATGCAGGAACTCTCCTTAAGTCAGCATCTTTCCCTCTACAATACAAGTCCTCATTCACTAAGCTATAGATGGTAGCCTTTTTTGCCAACCACCTACGTTCACTTTTACTCATACGAGAGGTTGCTTCACAATGCTCAAGAAAGTAAAGTAAATCATGCAGCTCCTCCTTTCCCTGGTATAAAGGACTTTTCACAAGGATAGCACCTACTATGAGAGTTTGTAGTTCTTCACCTGCTAAGGCATCTGCTTCTCGATTTTGATCTCTAGGTACAAAGTGCACTCGAACTTCTTTAAAACCCTTCAACAAGGCCTTTGCTTCCCTCATCTTAACAGACAATTTGTCATTTTTACAGGCCCATACACCAACCATTTGCTTAACAATCAACATGGAGTCACCAAAAACATTTAGCTTTGTGATTCCCTGAGAAAGACAACATTGCAACCCTAAAACAAGGGCATGGTACTCAGTCTCATTGTTAGAATGAACCTCTTTTAGATGAAACCCTTTTGCGAAGATCTTCTCCTTCTCTGGACCTAATATTACTATGCCTGTTGATGCCTTTTCTTTGGTCCTCTTGTAAGCCCCATCAAAATACAGACTGTGTGCTCCCAGTAGAACTTCAGGCTCCGGGATAGGCGGTACCTTACTAGGTGCCTCTTTCTTGGCCTTCTCATAACACCTTTGTGTGAGGACATCTGCCAAACAGGCACGGGTGGAATCCTCTACTTGTAGTGTGTAGTCAAACTCTTGAAGCTGCACCACCCACTTTGCTATTCTTTGAGACAATTCCATGTGTTGTAGGGCATATGGAAAAACCTCCTCAGTTGTGATCACCACAAATTGTCTCGGAAGTAAGTAAGCCGAAAACTTCTCCACTGCAAACTTAAGAGCTAGCACCAATTGCTCAGTTGCGCTGAAACCCTTTTCAGCAGCTGTCATCACTCTACTAGAGAAGTAGACTGGTCTGTGATGAGAGATGTCTTTGGGTCTTTTTGCATCAAGAGAGCTCCTAGAGCTTTTGGACCTACACTAGGATTTACATAGAATAATTCACCCCATGTGGGTTGTAGGACGACAAGCAATGAGCTCAAAATGGTTTTAACTTCTTGAAAGCACCTTTCACCCTCCTCAGTCCATGTCAATGTAGTGTGTTTAGTGAGCTGCTCCAAAGGATAGATTGCCTGAGAAAGGAGATGTATGAATCGTCCCATGTAGCGAACCTTTTGAATGAAGGAGACTAGTTGCTTCACGTTTGAAGGAGTAGGTAAAGCTAACAATGTCTTTACCTTTTCAGGGTCAGCCTCAATACCATCTTGAGACACAACATGGCCTAGTAGAGTGACCTTGCTCTCACCTATGTGGCACTTGTCTTTATTCAATTGCCCACCCAATTGGGCCAGACGGGTGAAACCTTCATCAACCTTGGACAAATGTACTTCCCTAGAGCTGTAAATGCAAAAATCATCAATGAAGACTCGTATGGACTTACCAAAGTAAGGTTGAAACACCAAGTTCATAAACCTCTAGAAAGTAGCTGGGGCATTAGTTAAACCAAAAGGCATAACTCTATAAGCAAAACAACCCCAAGGTGTTATGAAGGTAGTCTTTCTTTGGTCTTCATCTGCAATTCTGATTTGGAAGTAGCCTGAGTACCCATCACACACTGTGTACCTTTCATGACCAGCCACTTCATTTAGTATTTCATCTTGAAAAGGCAAAGGAAAATGGTCCCTTTTTGTGGCTGCGTTTAGAGGCTTGTAATCCACACATACCCTCCACTTCCCATTTTTCTTTGGTGCTACCACAACTGGAGACACCCACTTAGAATCTTCCACTGGGTAGATAAATCTTGCCTTGAGTAATCTTTTTACTTCTTTTAAGAGTGCATCTTGTTGCACTAGCCCTAATCTCCTTAGCCTTTGCACCACTGGTTTGGCACCTTCCTTTAATTGGATATGGTGTTGGGTTACCGTCACTCCTTTAATGTGCTCGTAATCAGTTATAAAGAGGCCAGCATGCTTCTTTAGTACCTGCAAATAGGGTTCTCTCTCTAAGCTAGCATCTCCTCTAAGCCTGTGGCTTCTTCCTTGTTTAGAGAGTCTTGACCACCTTCTCCTTCTGGGTTTCGCAGTATTATACCCATGAGTTCCAAAGAGCTAGCATCCTCCTCAGATGACTCATCCTCAGATGAAGAGCAGCTGCTTGTGCTCCATTCATCCATAGAAGTCTCCATCTCTAGATCTTGTTGTCTACCCTGCTTCATGTCATACACAATTTTTTGTTGCTTGCCACCTACCTTATGATTTGGTCGCAACTCAAGGGAACCTGTCTCCCAATCTTGCCTAGCTTTCATAGCCATAAGCCAAGGTCTTCCAAGGATTAGCGGATAGCCCTCCCCCTTAGTTGGGATCACATAAGCATCAATTGAGATTGCCACACCAAAAGCTGAAACCTTCACTCCATTAACCTTTCCCAGACAAGCCACCCTTACATTATTTGCCATCTTAGCTTGTAAGGAAGTTTTCTCATTTACTTCCAAACCCAACCTGTGCATTAATTTCTCTGTCATAACACAAATCTCGGCTCCACCATCTACGTACACATTGGAGACTCGCTGACTCTTAATCTCTGCATCAATGACTGGCACGATATCCTTCATGCCTCTTGCACTAATAGACCCAACTGACTTTGCCTTAGCCCTCCTGGTGCTGACCATCTTAGACCAGGTTCTACGCATCTTTGGGGAAAGGTGGAGGAGTTGCTGCCATGAAATCTTTGGTCCTTGCTTACTCACATCTGCTACCAGGTCGTAAGGTATGGATCCTACCCCAAGTGGAAAGTCTTCTACTCCTATGTGCCTCCTTGACCTACTCTTCCTTTTCTTGTCTCCTATCACTTGGGAGGAACCCTCATTCCCTTTATCCGGCTCTGAAGCTTCCATTTCATCAGTTCTTTGTCTCTTAGCTCTCTTTATTGGCATGGCAATAGCTTCCTCCATTTTTTCTTTCCCTTTATCCTTACCATTGTCAAGACTTATGACAGAGATAGCCCTGTCCTCCCCTCCCGATGGTAGTGGAGGGATCTCTGCTGGTGCTTGTTGTGGTGGAGGAGGGGGTCTCAATATTTGGATTGGTGGAGCCACGTGTGCATTTTGTCCATTTAGTGGCCTAGCTCGAGGAGGAGTGACTTGCTGGCGAGGAGGCCGTCTTTGATTACCATTTCCTTGATAGCTTCGTGGATGGGGGCAATAATACATGCCGTGACCTACCTCTCCACAATTGTAGCAAATGTACTCACGTGCTTGCCTTTGTGCTTCTTGTCTATTTCGTTCATTTCCTGGCTGGGGAGCCCTTACACCGTGAACCAGATTGATGGACAGGCTCTCTAGTTGATTGGTGATTTGTTGAAGTAATTCTTGTTGAGAGGACTCTTGGTCTGTTGCTCCTGTCCCTGCTACTACCCTTGCCGTAGGTTGAGCTAGCGGTGGAGGCTACATTCCCCCTTGTAGTTGAGCTTGGAATTTTAACTTCCTATCCTTCTCCCTTGCATAAGTCATAGCTTTATCAAAGGTATCTGGGAATTTACCTTTTACCTTTTCTCGAAGGATGGGGTAAAGCCCTGCCAGGAAACAGTCCTTCTTTAGGCATTCTGGCGCCCTTTCTCCTTCACCTAGTGATGCACACCATTTGTTCCACAGGTTGGAAAACTTTCCTTCATAGCTTCTATAGTCATTGGGTGATGTTTGGCGTAGCTCTAAGAGCTGTCTCCATATCTCCTCTGGAGGCTCATGGCGGCAAAATTCTTCGATGAAGGCCATCTTTAACAAAACAAAGGGGGCACCACCCTAAATTAAGAGGTTTAGGGACCTCACACATAGTGCACATAGGCAAGTTAGACTTCTGGCATTATGATGGCATCAAAACATATGGCAAAACACATAGAAACGAAGCTTGGGGACCTTATGTAGCATATATATACACAAGACATCCGCTTAACACTACAAAGGCATCTGATCATACATAACAAGGATATAGAGAAGCAAGCCAAGGATGGCATAATCCCTTGTCAAAAACAATCAACCCAGCAAGTAGGTATGATCCTACTAGCAACACATCAATACCTTAGAGAATGATGGCGAGGATGGTGGCCATGGAGCATGAGAGAAGACTCCTTATTTAGGTTTTAGGGCTAGTAATGTAACATACTAGAGGGAGAGAGAGTAGAGCTCCATCCATAGCTCCTCGTTGTGAGCAATGTCGTCATAGCTTCGTTGCTTGGTGAAGTGGGTGAAGTGTTGGTTTTGAGTGAGATAAGGCCTCCTTATATAGGTTTCTGAGAGGGTTTAGGATTAGGGATAAACATGCTTAAATCCGCTGATTGGGGTTACTTTTCTCTTAGGGTGGTCAACAGATTGAGGTCACCTGATATGTCACCATCAAGATATTCTCTAGAGTGATGTGAGAGGGGGGGGTAAATGTTGATTTTTTCTGATTGTGACACATGGGGATAAGGCCTTGACCAGCATTTAAGAGCAGGTAAGGTGGCTGTTGAAACTGGAGGTTCTGCACATGTCAGGGGGGGACCTGCGGGGGGGAGGTGGCA